>NC_057806.1:686784431-686786063 GCF_018294505.1 Triticum aestivum | reverse complement strand
CCGTGCCGCTCCGGCCACGCCCAAGCCGCGCCCGTCCCGCCAAGAGCAGCCGCTCCGCCCACACGCCCCGCCTGTGAGCCACCGTCGCACCTCAGCCGGCCCCCGCCGCTGCAGTCTCGCCTCTGCCGCGGCCCGCTTCATCGCGCCTCCCCGAGCCGCCCGGCCTCGAGCCTCCACTTCGCACGCCTCCCCGAGCTGGCCATGACCTCCGCCGTCTTGCCAGCCGACGTCCGCACGCTTCTCCGCGCCTCTGTGGCCAAGCTCCAGCATGTCGCCGCGCTCGCTCGTTGTGCCGCTCGCCCTGCCAACGCTCCAGCGCAGCGTGCCCCGTAGCTCGCCCGACGTCGTGGCTCCGTGTGCCCCGCCCTTGCCCGCGCGCTCGAGCATTGTCGCCATTGGTCTTGCTGAAGGGCAGCACCAAGGAGAGCTGGACGCTCGACATGGTGCTCACGGCGTTCCACCTGGTCTTCTTCGCCTTCATCATCGTGGCCGGCTTCTAGAACTAGAGCGCGCGCAACATGGGAGGAGGACAAGGAGGAAGGCGGCCGCCTCATCGACGGCGGGGCTGCGGGTGGACGGTACGCCGCCGCCCAGGAAGCAAGGAGCGGCACCAGGATCTTGGCGGCGTCCAGGGCGTCCTCGACAACGCGGTCGTCGTCTCCTTCAGCTACATCGGCGACGACTCCGCGTCCAACATGGCTCGAGGAGATCGGGGACCCCGCCTGCGCGTTGCCCGTCGGCATCGCCGGCTCTGTGCTCATCGTCTCCCCTGCTCGTAGGTGGTGAAGGCGTGCACCACCGCCGTCACCTGCTCGCGCTCCAGGGCACCGGCCTCGGCTACTCGTGGGAGGTGGGCGCTGGGCTTCTTCAGCAGCGGCAAAGGCGCTCGCGGGGACGGCGCAAGCGGGAGCGGGTCCGGCGCGGCTCGGCTCAAGCGCCGTCGGTGTAGAGGCGCGGTGCGGCGGCCAGTAGGCGTCGTCGGCGAGGCGTTCTATGCGGGCGGGAGTTGGTGGGGGAGAGAAAGATAAGATAATCACGTGGGCGGGCCTCAAGAAAAAGTGAGGAGAGAGGGAGTGGGAGGCTGACAATGGGCCCAAAGTAACTAAAGTAGCCTCTCTCCTCCCCCAGCTGCCCCCCAGGATTATGGGTTCGGGGTGCAAGCGCCGGCCGTAGTTTTGGCCAAATCCGGCGATTTTTGAGCTCGTGGGAGCGCGAGTGGAAACTTTTTTGTCCGCCGGCGCCCGAAAAGTGCTCTTGGGGGCCTTCCTAGGGGGACGGGTGGAGATGCTCTTAACCTTCACGATCTCCACCCTCGTCATCATGCTAGCGGACGCCACTTCTTTCGCCTTGATCTTGCAGACTCGATCTCGAGCATCTTGGCTTGCTTCTCCGCCTTCATCTCAAACACCCTAGCTTGCTTCCCTGCCTCCATCTCAAGCCTTCTTATTTGGATCTCCATGAAGGCGTTCATTTGCTCTTCCTTGTCTTGCCGGCGCTTCTCCTCCCTTGTGTCCTTTTTGCTCATCATGCCCTCTACGGTTGCAAGCAAGGCGACCGACGCCGCATCGCGCTTGTCCTCCTTCTTGGAGTTGGTCTTCCCCCGCGCCTGTGGCTTTTCACCCTCCCCAACCT
>NC_057806.1:686656567-686784156 GCF_018294505.1 Triticum aestivum | reverse complement strand
GAACTTCTCCTCCCCGTTGATGACCATCCAACAACTGGAAGAGGTTGAAGGACTTGCCCTCATGTTGGACCTTGAGTGCCTCCAAAGTTGGGATGCCTACAAACGAATAGCATGCAAGCCACGTGCCTCCGGTCCTTTCTCTTGGTTTACTGCACGACCCGCTCCTCGGGAGTCAGTTGCTGCTTCTTCTTCTTGGGCACTGCGACGGTCTTGCGGGAAGGGAGGGCTTGCCTTTGTCGGAGGGGACGAAGGTGAGGCCGAACGAGGCGAGGGAGGCGAGGCCGGCGGCGGCATCGAGGGTGGGCGCGTCGTCCATGGCGAGCGGGTGGGAGGGTTTTGGGAAAGTGGAGAGAAATGGTTGTCGCTGTGCGACCGACTGGCGGGCCAGGGGGGAGTAGGCGCGCGTCCGCTTCGTGTCTGTGCCGACGCAAATCAGACTTAAATTTGTGCCGGGAATGGGTCGGTAGGCGAACGAAAAGCGGACGCACGTCCGTTTGAATCGGCGCGTTGGGCCGACTTTTCTGTCGGCGGCAATCCAAATGGACACGTGCGGACAAAATAGGTTGGCGCGTTAGAGTTGCTTTTAGGGCCAACTCCAACGCACAGAGCACCATCAAAAACGACGGTCGTGTCCGTTTTTGGCTGTCCGCCCGTAGTGGTGCGTCCACGCATCTTAAAATATATATTTAGTGTGCATTTAATAAAAGTATATAAGGCTTAACAAAATATTTTTTTAAATGGTCATATATGTTACAATAAACTTAAAAATTCCAGGAAAATCATGGCCATATATTAAAACTAAATTTGAAAAAAAGAAGAAAAAAGTAGATCTGCCCGCTACCACCATGGTTGCCTACAATGACGTCACTGTCTTCAGGCGCCGCCTTCCTCGTCCTCGTCATCTATGATGAGGTCAATGTAGGGCGGCAGCTGCCAGGGGTGTGTTGGCAAACCCCAAGCCGGGGCGGGAGCCCCTTGTGGCTGCCATTGCGGGGGGTAGGTTGTGGTGATGGCGGGGGTGGTGACCACGACGCCCATGAGGTTGGTGGCGCTGCCGGTGGTGGTGAGGGCGGGCTGCATGACACTATGGTCGTCCACGACTGTCAGTACAAGGCCGGATTTCATTCCGAGGTGGACGGGTGGTCCTCCATCACCTCCTGCTTCACGTCGAGCTCGAAGACGTAGCAATCGCCGGCGGCCGACAGCGCGTCATCTCCTCCTGCTTGTGCTTGAACTCCTTGTCAGAGTCCTCCATCACGGCTTGCACCAAACGCTCTTCCTCTTCGGCGGTCATGGTAGGAGGTGGTGGTGGCGGTGAGGACGGACGCAACTGTGTCACGCGTTGGGGTTGGCCTAAGTACTTTGATGCTACTGCTAGCTAGTACTCCCTTCGTTCCATTTCTGAGACGAGTAATTTGGAATGGAGGGAGTAGTAGTATTATTGTTCAGCTTTTATGTCTAGCGCGAAAGTGGGAAGCAGTGGTACAAATATACTACTCCTACTATCTGAATGATGTCTATTGGCTAGTACTAATTTTCTTTTGAACAGTTGCGTGGGTAATCTGTAGGTGAGCAGTTGTTTGCAAGTGGGGTCTGCTGAGACTGTGCCCGCCTGCTTCGGCAACATGCACCACCACCACCAGTAACATGCACCACATTTCCTCATAAAATAAAAGAGTCGCCATTTCATTTTGCTCACACCTGATCTTCTTGCCTTTGGTGCCCGTCATTCGTCTCATTCCCTCGAGTCCACGCCCCCCGCACTGTCCGTCTGTCCCAAGTCTCTTAACCACTTCCCACTAAACCACCACCATCAAGAACACAAAACAACAGGGTCCGTCCGTCAAACCAACGTGAATTCCGACCCGACACGCCCCCCTTTCTACCAACCCACACATCTCTTCTCCTCACCCCAACTGAGATCTCGATCGAGTACGAGTAGAAATGGCTTGGATTTTGGATTTTGGTATCTTGGCTCGGCGTGCCGCTCATGGCCGCCCGTATCTCCCCACGATAGCCGCTGCCGCGACGCCAATGGCTGCCTAAACGAAAGCGACGCCGCCACTAGTTTTCGCTTAAAGAAACAGTGGCCAGGGAGGGAGGGAGATCATCGTAGTCGTAGACGATTCCTCCTCCTTCCCCTGCCACTCTGCCACCCCTGCTACCTCTTTCGTTTGTTCCCTCCCTGCCTTCACCACAGCCTTGACGAGCCAGTCAGGCCAGCTAGCGACGACGACCGTTCTCCTCGGCCACTCCAGATCACGGGCCTCCACTCTCCAGGCGACCAGGCATGAGTGTGCGGGGCGACCCGGCGGCCGCTGCTCCCGGGGTTGAGACGGCGGAGGAGCTGCTGGCGCGCGTCAGGGGGATGGTGCCGCCGGCGGTCGGCGCGGCGACGGCCGCGGAGGGGTTCCCCGGCCGGTGGAAGGCGATCGCGGCCAAGCTGGGCACGCTCCCCGCGCGCCTGTCCGACCTGTCCAGCCACCCCTGCTTCGCCCGGAACGCGCTCTGCCGCGAGCTGCTGCACTCCGTGGCCGCCACGCTCGCCGATGCGGCGGAGCTTGCTTCGCGGTGCCGGGGCCCGCCGAGGGACGGGAAGCTGCAGACGCAGAGCGCCATCGACGCGCTCGGCGCCCGGCTCGACGTCAACCTCCGGGACTGCGCGCTGCTCGTCCGCACCGGCGTGCTGTCCGACTCCGACGCCTCCGCCGTCACCGCCCCGGCGACGGCGCAGGCGGACGTGCGGGAGCTGCTCGCGCGGCTGCAGATCGGGCACGCCGAGGCCAAGAGCCGCGCGGTGGACGGGCTGCTCGACGCGCTCAACCGGGACGAGAAGAGCGTGGTGTCGCTGCTCGGCCGCGCCAACGTGTCCGCGCTGGTGCAGCTGCTCACGGCGCCGGCGCCCAAGGCGCGGGAGAAGGCCGCCATGGTGATATGCCGGCTCGCCGAGTCGGGGGGTGGCGCCTGCGAGGGGCTGCTCGTGTCGGAGGGCGCGCTGCCGCCGCTCATCCGGCTGGCAGAGTCCGGCAGCAGCCTCGTCGGCCGCGAGAAGGCCGTCCTCACGCTGCAGCGCCTCTCCGCGTCCCCCGACGTCGCGCGCGCCATCGCCGGCCACGGCGGCGTGCGCCCGCTCATCGAGATCTGCCAGACGGGGGACTCCGTGTCCCAGTCCGCGGCGGCCGGCGCGCTCAAGAACCTCTCCGCGGCGCCCGAGGCGCGGCAAGCGCTGGCCGACGAAGGGATCGTCCGCGTCATGGTCAGTCTGCTGGACTACGGCACCGTGCTGGGCTCCAAGGAGCACGCCGCCGACTGCTTGCAGAACCTCACGTCGGGCGGCGACAGCTTCCGGCGCGCCGTCGCGCACGACGGCGGGCTGCGCAGCCTGCTCCTCTACCTGGACGCGCCGTCGCCGCAGGAGTCCGCGGTGCGCGCGCTCGGGAACATGGTGGACGCCATCTCCCCCGACACCATCGTGTCCCTCGGCGTGCTCCCGCGGCTGGCGCACGCGCTCAGGGCCGGGTCAACCGGCGCGCAGCAGGCGGCGGCCGCGGCGATCTGCAGGATCGCGGCCAGCGGCAGCAAGGACATGAAGCGGATGGTGGGCGAGCACGGGTGCATCCCACTACTTGTCCGGATGCTGGAGGCTAAGTCGGCCGGCGCGCGCGAGGTGGCGGCGCAGGCGGTGGCGAGCCTGGCGGCGGGGCACCCGGGCAACGCGCGGGAGGTGCGGCGGGACGAGAGGAGCGTGCCGAGCCTGGTGCAGCTGCTGGACCCCAGCCCGGCGAACACGGCGAAGAAGTACGCCATCGCGTGCCTGGCGACGCTGTCGCCGGCGAAGCGGTGCAAGAAGCCGATGGTCTCGCACGGCGCCATCGGGTACCTGAAGAAGCTGTCGGACATGGAGGTCGCCGGCGCCCGGGACCTGCTGGAGCGGCTGGAGGAGCGCGGCAAGCTCCGAAGCATCTTCGGCAGCAAGAACTACTCGTAAAAAGTAATTAAGTTAAGTTGACACCACCGAGCCAAGCTTACGATCAGTAGTAGTACAAGTACATGTTACCGTGTCAAGTTGTGTCGTTTTGCTGTATAGAAATCGCTATGTTATGTGAATATACATTCGTTGTAAGATATGTTTTGTGATGGCCTGATGCTGGGTATGTTGGGCAAGTTCTAATAACCTCGTACACTTTACAGTGCTGCAGCATGTTAAATTAAATGAATAAAGATGGTACATATTCCATTCCTGCGAGTAATTCGTGTACACTTTACAGTGCTATTTTGGCATTTCAGGAAAAGAAAAGAAATATTCGCAAAAAAGGAGGACCCGGCTATCTAGAATATTTGTTCTGTGTGCCACACACTACTTTGTAGTACTTTCGTTGTCACTCGGTTGTCCATTTGTGAGCTCGATTTTGCTGTACGTATCTTTGCCAACCAAACAACACTTCGGGGAGAAGATGACACGGAGATCACATTGGACGGTCCTCTGTACACTTGTGCTGTTGTATGGCTCTGAAGGCCTGTACTTGTCCATCATCAAAATAGAAATATCCCGATCTTGGCCCGCTTTCACATGAGCTCAACATGTTCTGTCCAGCGTTTGCCGATGCCCACTTGGTACTTTTTTTTTAACAGGATGCCCATTTGGTACTGAACCCAGTAGGATGATCCCAGCTAAAGGGCAAATCCTATGATATGAAATTTTGGGGTTATCTAAATATGATGCCCATTGGATTGTCTAAATATGAAATTTTGGGGTTGATCCTACGATCTCACCTAAAGGGCAAATCCTATGATAGTCTTCCGCCTGTTTTTTCCTAAACCACATGTTTGAGGGTTCAATCAATTGTTAATAGAGAAAAAGGGATTTGTCCAGTAAATTGATGGAGAACCATGCAAAAATCGTCACAACCATTCGACCAATCACACACAAGATACATCGCAAAAATCATTGCTAAGAAAAACTCATCAAGGCTGCACATTACTGTCATCGTCATTATTTTCCTTCAAGCAAACGACTCAAACTTCATAGTAAATGACTGCCTACCAAACCCGCGCCGCACAAGCTATGAGGAGCCAATCGGCCGCATGTGTCGACATTGCACATCTTCGATTTTAGCAATGAGGTACAAAAAAGAATATGAAAGATAATATGATAGGTTGTCGTCGTGGAAGATATTGAACAAACCACTTGTCGCCCGTCATCGCAATTCGAACTTCACACCGACAAACAACCTAAGACAACCCCGCAACACACCGAAGAGCCGGCTACTACAACCTTTGCCGCGACCCAAACCATCCTCGCCCCCGCTGTCATTGTCACAAAAGTCTTGACGCCATCACCTTGTCTTCCACTGGTCACAACCGCACCCATTGTGATGAGCTCCATCATCCTCACGCATCCATTTGTCCCTTAGATAACCCACAAGTATAGAAGATCAGTTGTAGCTTTTTCGATAAGTAAGAGGGTCGAACTCTACGAGAAAGTAAAGGTAGAATTAATATTCTCTCAAGTTCTATCAACCACTGATATAACACTACTACACACTTAACATTTGCTTTACCTAGAACTAGAATTAAAAACTACTTTGCAAGAATAAAAAGATAGCTTTGCAAGAATATAAAGAGTTAGGTGTTGTTTTAGTAAAAGACAATAAAGTAAAGTGTTTTGGAAGAAAACTAAATAAAATGATTGTCCCTAGGCAATTGGATATGAAACGATACTCATACTCATCATACTTATGCGGGAGAGGCCTAATCTAACATACCATTCGTACTAGGATCATACGTTTTTATGATTGGAACTTTAGCTAGCATGCGCAACTACCATAGATTCAATAAGATAAAACCCAACCATAACATTAAGTTCTAAGGTCCCCATTAATTCCATATGCAACAACTCATGAACTAGGGTTTAGGTTTCTATCACTCCCGCAACCCATCATAAGCAACTCAATTCACACATTGCAACATCCTATAGTGTGAATCCCACATGTGTGCGTGAAACGGTGGGCACCATAGGACAACACCATAATAGCATACATCTCATACTAACCATAGCATATCAAGTTGGGTTTTTATCATTTATGCCATCGGTTGTGTCCCACTACTCAGTTTTGCCACTAGGAATTTCAATTGCTCAAAAATGCCATCGCTTTGTTAGACACATGTTCAAAAATGCCACTGGGCACCATTATTGTGATCTCAAATCTCTTTTGCCATGTTATAATGACATAAATACCTATGAACCAGCATGCCAGCTCTCCTTCTAACTCACTACAATAAAGTGTGGGGCCCACTTGATCAGAACGATGTTCTTATTTTCCTATAAAATTATTCGCTTGGTTACTCCTGACAAGTGGGGCCACACTTATCATTGTGAGATAGAGAGAACTGACATGTGGGTCTAGGCTTATTTTTGTCATATAACATGGTCAATGAGTTTGATGTGAAAATAACGATGTCTAATGGCATTTTTGAGGAAACATCTAACGGAACGATGGCATTTTTGAGCAAACATCTCACGGATCGATGGCATTTTTGAGTAGTTGTAACTTCTAATGGCAAAACTGAGTAGTGGGACACAACTAGTGGCAAAAATGATAAAAACCCTATCAAGTTAACCCATAGGATAAAAAGAAACTACTCAGACATAATAGAGATGCAACACATCATTGGATAATAACATATAGCATTGAATGCCATGTTTAAGTAGAGATTACAACGGGGTGAGAGAGAGTACACCGCTGCATGGAGAGGGATAAAGATGTTAATGGCAGCGGCGAAGTTGACGGAGATGATCACCATCACGATGGTTCCCCCAGCGATGCTCCGGCGCCACCGGGAGAGAGCTCCCCTCTTCCATCTTCAAGGTAGGCCTTC
Organism: Triticum aestivum; assembly: GCF_018294505.1. Taxonomy (NCBI): domain Eukaryota; kingdom Viridiplantae; phylum Streptophyta; class Magnoliopsida; order Poales; family Poaceae; genus Triticum; species Triticum aestivum. The sequence goes on along the minus strand of NC_057806.1, from coordinate 686,777,277 downwards.
CCCCTAGATGGGGGAAAGATCCCCCCCTGGTCCTTGACCTTCATGGCTCCCGGAGGGCGGGAGTTCCTCCGGGATTGGATCTCTCTCTCTCTCTCTCAGTTTTCGTCTCTCTGTTTTTGCTACTATTTTCTGGAAAAAAACCGTTTATTTTATAACCGGAGATCCGTAACTGCGATTGGGCTAAAATTTTGAGGGTATTTTCCTCTAGAAATTAGCTTTCTTGCAGCGAAAGAATGACTCCAACCGACTTAGCTAGCCACAAGGGCCCATGGCGCGTCCAGGCATGCCCACGCCACCTGCCCCTGTGGGGCCCTCGGGCATCCTTTTGCATTGATTCCTTCTCCCAAAATTAGATATATTTCAGAAAAAAGCATATTAAATCGCCAGGGTGTTTTGACCTTCATAGATATTGATTTTCTGTAAAACAAAAAACAAGCAGAAAATAGGAACCGGCACTGGGCACTAAGATTAATAGGTTTAGTCCATAATAATAATATAAAAGTGCACCAAAACCATTTATAAATTATGTAAATATAACATGAATACTTCATAAATTATGGATACCTTACAGACGTATCGTCTTCCAACCAATGACAACTCCGAGAATCACGCCCCCAAAGGGGAGCATGACGTGGACGCACCATCATCATTCGATCCCAAGGTGATAAAGCCCCCCAGGGAGGACTTGGAGCAGGACGCCTCGATGTCAAGAAAGTGGCTCCCGAGGGTGTTGCCATATCCTCCATGCCCAACAGCCAAAAGTAGGGCTTTCGCCTGGGTGTTGCCTTGCACTCGTCCCGCCTAAGACACAAAGACTGACAGACCACCAAACTTTCTCATAGCACTGCCAACACCCGAGGTTGTTGCCTTTAGGAACCACCGTCGTCGAGATTATCATGCCACCACCATGGTGCCTGTCATGCTGGACATGGGGAAACCAGATATAGCTAAACCAACCACCCCCACATCCAGGCATCACCACAACTCCGTTATGCCTTCGAGCAAGCATGGTCGGGACCATGACATGACGAGCACCTCGTGGCCAACCATATCTGGATTATCCACCATCAAAATACCATCTTCGTCGTCATTACATCACAAACGATACTCGAGGGCACGCCCACCCCCCTAGAGCACTAAGTGCCACCGATAGCCCAACATCGTGGGACCGAGCACCACACGCTGAGAGAAGAGCCTGGTGAGGGGGAGGAGCGGGTGAGGGAGGATGTGGTGGCGGGTATTGCTTCGTCGTCCAAGTCACCTAGAGTTAGGCAACATGCGCGCGCTGGGGAGGGGGAGGGGATTCTGTTATGTGTTGTAAGAGCATCTACAATCGCGCTCATCAAATGCCCCCTGTACGTCTGCATGGACGGCCTCGTTAGTGATCGATCACAAAATCGCGACCCAGTCAACCCCCTCAAACCGAACCTAGTCGCCTGGGCTAACCGACATCGCTCATATCCAGTCCATATGTGGGGCGAATATGGGATGGCCCGGACTTCAGACTAGACAGACTGGACTCACCTCAAATCCTATAGCCAACACAAGCAACATGCCAAGGTCTAGGCCCACCAGAGAGAAGCGTCAACCGTGTTGACTTGCAGGGCAGGAGTGGGTTGTCTAAGCCTTGTTTCGGTCTTAGGGCATCTCCAACACTAACCCCTCAAATCAGATACCGTATCCAACCGGTGGGGACAAGTCCTCAGACAGTGATACGGGAGCCAGCCATCCAAAGCTAGCCGCAAAACTTCCGCCACTTTTTTTAGTCCGCAAGCTCAAAATAACCGCATATCAAATCGTAGTTTTAATTTAAATATTACAATTCAACAAAGTTCCCAAATTACTGTATTTCAAACTTGAAATCAACTAGCACATATGTTCTAGTTATCCCCTTTAACCGCCACAGGTACTCAATCAATCTTCCTTGAGTTGGTCGATACCGAATTTGTTGATGCATTTGAACAAACTCATCAAACATGGCTAAATGCCATCTAAAAGTTTGGTAGGATTTCTCAAATTTAAGAGTTGCAGCAACATTTACATCCTCACCCTCCACGATCATGTTGTGCATGATCACACAACGTGTCATCACTTCCCACAAGGTCATCCTGAAGCATTCCAAATGCCCTCTTCATATCATTTCTAGCTGCTTCTTGTTTTGGAGGAAATTAAGTCATCTTCGGACCAACTGACTCGGAGATGGTCTTGACAAAGGCAGCCCGCGGAGGATAGATAACGTCAATTAGACAGTAGCCCATGTTATATTCATCCCCATCGATAGTATAATTGCAAGGAGGAGTTTTTTCCTTCAGTTAGTCTAGCAAACAATAAAACCGTTGATACACAGTGATGTCATTGTAAAACCGGGGCATTGCCAGAAAAGCATGTTAAATCCGGAAATCTAGTGATGCAACCGCTTTAAAATGATGACGAGCTTCTTAACATGGCTATTACTGTCCCGAGCTCTCATTTGGTTCCGGACCTTTTGGAAACAGAGCTGGATGATTGCGTTTGTTGCCGTGATCGCGACCACCGTTCGCTATCATCCTGCGCGTGCGTGTGTGATACTGTGATAATATGCGGATGGCATGAATGATGATGAGAGCGTTACGACTAGATTAGTGCGATAGTGGAGCACGCGCGATGGGGAACCAAAGAAAATCCCGGCTTGCACTTGCACGCGTGCGCCCGGCCGACCCATCAGGCGATCGATCGCCATGATTAGCCACTCACTCACTCAGTTTGGCGGCCAAGTGCATCAGCGGTTGGCCGTGCGTCGCCTTTAGGCCGGCCGGCCGCCGGCGACTGTACGTCAAGCATATATAGTTCTCCTACCCCAAAAGTTCCCTTTGGCGGCGTGCTTGGTTAAAGGGTACGTAATGCATGACGAACCATGCACGGTGTGCGGTGCGCACGGAAAGGTTCTGTTCAAAGTCTTGCTAAATCTTAGTCGATTAAGATTTGATCATGTCTCAGTTGATGCTATTTTGTCGATGATACATTGAGATCCATGTAAAATTTCTTTTCAGATTTTTCTATTTCTTTCTTACATGGCATGTCACTCGACTGAGATTTGGTTTAATATAAATGTGATCTCTCTGTAATTATTACATTTGGTTCGCAAGTGCAAACACTGTTGGCATATACTATAAGCACCATGCACTAACACATGATCGACCATACATACCATGTCCATTAGTACTGTTCATAGCATACCGTGTACATGTATATGTATAAAAACCGTACGTACAGACGATCGACATCATCATTCTATATATAGTGCTACGTACACAGGAATAAAACATCTCAGATTCCATGATCGAGCACAGCATCGGCTTGAGTTAAGCGGAGGCAGCGTCTGGACTAGCATGCATGGTGTAGCGTCCGTTACTCACGCCTTGAGTTTGGCCAGGGGAGCGCGGGACGGGAGTTGCTGAAGAGAAACAGAGCATAAAATTCAGAGCCGTCAGAAGACGAGGTTTATTGGTGAGTTTAGTTTGGCATACCTGGTAGCAGGAGATGAGGGAGGTGACGAAGCCGAAGGCCCCGGTGACCCTGGGGGTGACCTTCTTGGGCGCCAGCTGCAGCAGCCCCACGGCCACCACCACGTCCATGCCCGCCTTCACCAGCGCCAGCAGCCGGTCGTCCGACTGCTTCATCTTCCCCAGGTACTGCTCGTCCTGGGAAAAGATCACAAAGCACAGCAAAGTTCAGGTTCTTATGCTCTACGGACGGTATGATCAGTGAGATACCAATTACGTATGTACTTACCTCGTATTTGTCGGCACCCCGGAGCTCCTTGGCGCGCTTCCTCATCGCCTTGGATAGCCTCTTGAGCTCTCCAAGCTGCGCAATCCCACGCAAATCGTCAGCTATATGTTCATGGGCTATCTATCTCTAAGAAACTTGGTAGAACTTACTCCTGCCCTGCAATATAATATACGTACCTCGACTAGACTTGCAAAGACAGAGGAAGTCATCCAGCAGTAGAGGGATATCCTGGCGATGCGGTCCGTGCGCTCCTTGTTCTATATACCAGCAACAACAGGAAGAAGAAAAACTAGGTTCACAGATTGCTAATCAATACTATACACGATGGAACGGGGTGAACCATTGGAGGGTGAGACGCTGAAATCTCGGCAAACAAAACCTGGTAAATCCCCGATCTTCCTATCCACACGAACTGGTCCAGGAACAGGAAGGTCGACAGCAGCGCATTCTTGGACTGCACAAGTTACAGAAACAATTAACAGTCAGCACATCATTCTTACAGCCTCACTCAAACGGTGAGAAATTAATGCGCTATAAAGTATAGAGTACCTTCCCAAGCAAGACCAACACGAGAGGGGTCCCTTTGGGGGCTGGGCTGATGAGAGCATGCAGGTCGTTCACCCACTGCAGGTCGATCGATTCAGGGCCAAAACCAATTTAACACAGCTGCAGCCTACAAGGAGCATATCATAATGGCATGTGCAGGCGGGCTGACCTTGAGGAGCCTGAAGACCTTGCGAGCCAAGGTGGTGGACTTGTCGACGTTCTGCGCGGTGCCGGGCTGGCCGTTGCTGATGAACTTGGAGCCGTACTGGATGGCCCTGCAGATCTTGTCCCGAGCCTCCGCCTTGTTCAGGTACAGCACCGCCAGCCCCAGCTCCGCCCGCGTCGCCTCCAACGAGCACATCTTCCTGCCTGCCCTCACAACTTCCAAATTAATAATGGCAGAAGATTCATAAAACCAGAGCTTACAGTCTTGTACGCGTCGTAACTTCTGAACTCGATCTGAAGCAGCTCGAAATTCAGAAGACCAGAGCTTATTGCAATCTTCTACCACGTGCGACAACAAAATTCAGAAAACCAGAGGCTGAACCAGACAACAAAATACAGAAAGACAACTTGTAAATCAATGGCAAGAAATTCAGAAAGACAACCAGATTTTATGGCAGCCTTCTAGTACGTGTGAATGGTGTGGTAACTTGTGAACTCGATCTGAAGCAGCTGGAATGTTCAGAAGACCAGAGCTTACAATCTTCTACTTGTACTGTACTACGCGTGACAACAAAATTCAGAAAAGCAGAGGCCGAAGCAGACATCAGCTTATAAATAATCTCCTACTATACTAGCATCGAGAATTTCTGTCGGCAAAGCAGGGTGTAATTTCTCGAAAAGAAAGCTAGGAACTCAAAACAGAGGCGAGTGAGCAGGCCGGGAGATGCACAGGCACTTGCTAAAAATCTGAAACTGTTAGCTCAGGAGTGCATTGCGATACTGCATCAGTAGGAAATTAAGCAACAGGCATGGCTACACGAGCTGGCACACCGATGTAATAATGGATTAAGACGAAGATGCATGCTGGGCAGTGCAATTACCTTGGTAATGACGGAGCGGGGAGAGGGGAGGAGGGTGGAGAAGCGGCGGGTCCGGCCGGCTGGTGCTTAGCTGCTGGGGAGGGGAACTGCTTCTCCGGCTGCTACTGCTGCTTCACCATCCGATTTTGTGTGGACTGAGAGGAGATGAGCCGTGGAGGGACGGACGGGGCTGCCTCCCTCTCCTCCGGCTCATGAGAGACGGACGGGTTTGGATTTTAGCCCTGCCATGCGTGTGGCTGTGCCCACACGACACCAGGCCGTGAATGGATTTAGCGGTAGATAATTCGTGTGTGGGCTGGAGTTTATATGCAAGCGCTCAAGGCATCTCTAATCGGCCCTCTTAAATTTTGCCTTTCCCTATGTCTTCCCGAACCTTAGAGCATCTACAGCCGGACGCATCAAACCCGCCTCATATGTTCGGGCGGACCGCCCGGTCAAGGTTCGCTTCGGTCACGATTTTTTGACCTAGACATGCCCCACAAACGGCCCTCAAACACCCGTTCTGACCGGCATCCCCTATATCCAGCCCAAATATGAAGCAGATATAAGGCGCCCAGGCGTATCCGTCATGTCGGACCCGGCCCACGCTGGCTCCCCGACCCCACATAAAATCCTCTCCATCCCCTCGGCGGACCAAACCCTAGCCAGTTCACTCTCCTCCCCTCCACTTCACTCCACCACCCAAGCTCGTCTCTGGCTCCTTTCGATCGTCTCCGGCATGGTGGGCAGCGGATCCGAGTCCTTGACCTCTAGATCCGTCAACCCCGAGCTCATCCCACGCGGCCCCGGGGAGGAGATGGCCACCCAACTTGCCCTCCGCCCCGCCCGGAAGGAGGCCCGTGGACGGTTGCGTTCAGACTCCATCCGTCAGGAATTCACTGCGTCCGCCCAAATGGCGCATGGATCCGGCGCTAGGCCGGCCGTAGATGCCTTACCGGAGGCCGTGCGGTCCGTCTGGCGTTCGAACGTGCTGGCGGACTAGACCTGGCCATGGGCAGCCCGGCCCGGCCCGACGCTGCTCCCGGGCCGGGCTCGGGCCTAGATTTTGAGCCCGGTGGCCTGGCCGGGCTGGGCCCGGGCCCGTCATTTTTGCCGTTTTCTGAAGGGGCCTGGCCCGAGGCCCAAGGCCCGGTGGGCTTTTGCATGTTCGGGCCGGGCTTGGGCCCAAAAACTAGGCCCGATGGCCGGGCCGGGCTCGGGCCCAGGTTTTTTGGCTCGGGCTTGGCTAGGCCCGGCCCGAAGCCCGGCCCGGCCCGAGGTTTGGCCAGGTATATGGCGGACACACAACCCCTCTGGTGGCGCGCTGGTATTGGGGACACACCGAAGGAAATATGCCCTAGAGGCAATAATAAAGTTGTTATTTATATTTTCTTATATCATGATAAATGTTTATTATTCATACTAGAATTGTATTAACCGGAAACTTAGTACATGTGTGATTGTATAGACAAACAGAGTGTCCCTAGTATGCCTCTACTTGACTAGCTCGTTAATCAAAGATGGTTAAGTTTCCTAGCCATAGACACGTGTTGTCATTTGATGAACGGGATCACATCATTAGAGAATGATGTGATGGACTAGACCCATCCGTTAGCTTAGCACTATGGTCGTTTAGTTTATTGCTATTGCTTTCTTCATGACTTATACATGTTTCTTCATTTTCATGACTTATACCTTGTGTGCTATCAAACGTCACCATATATCTGGGTGATTATAAAGATGCTCTACAGGTGTCTCCGATGGTGTTTGTTAAGTTGGCATAGATCGAGATTAGGATTTGTCACTCCAATTGTCGAAGAGGTATCTCTGGGCCCTCTCGGTAATGCACATCACTATAAGCCTTGCAAGCAATGTGACTAATGAGTTAGTTGCAGGATGATGCATTACGGAACGAGTAAAGAGACTTACCGGTAACGAGATTGAACTAGGTATGATGATACTAACGATCGACTCTCGGGCAAGTAACATACCGATGACAAAGGGAACACCGTATATTGTTGTGCGGTTTGACCGATAAATATCTTCGTAGAATGTGTAGGAGCCAATAGGAGCATCCAGGTTCCGCTATTGGTTATTGACCGGAGATGTGTCTCGGTCATGTCTACATAGTTCTCGAACCCGTAGGGTCCGCACGCTTAACGCTCGATGATGATTTGTATTATGAGTTATGTGATGATAGAGGCGAGGGTGTCCCGATCTTTCGATGAGATGATAACTATCGATTTGGTGGAGACGACTTTGACGATCCGACTACAAACGTGCACGACGTTGCGCCTTAGCAATCGCTAAACCAATCTCCTGAGGTTACTGACGATGCCGGAAGCACGGTCAACCTGACCACGAAGGTCTATTCCTGCAAGCAATCAAAGAACGAGCAAGAATATGATAAAGCAATCTGAATATCGCAAATATATATGAGGTATTGATAATGGTGGGGATCCGTAAGCGGTCTTGGTCTGGTCGTTGGACACAAACGAAGTACACGAAGTTGCAATGGCTAACTTTTAACTAAACAAATCCCAAGGAAAAAGCTACTAGATGGATCTACTTATATAGGAGCAAGGGGTGGCGGCCAAGGAGGTGGGAGGACGTCCCAAGGCAGCCTAAAACTAACCCTAGGTCGTACAAGGCTCATGGGCCCAAGTGAAGATGATGCAACACCTTTGGGCTTGTAGTTTGACTCGGATTCTGCTGCAATGTCAGATTGTTTCGTCCGTAACTCAACTCCCCGAACGAATTTGAAGGTCAATCCAATTGGGTTGGAAAGAGCACGAAATCTAGTTTCCAACAAAAAAAGAATCACCCAATTCGGAGTCCGTATGAAAAAGTTGTTGGCGTTTTGAGTCAGGTATGTCTGTGCAGTCCGAATCTGAATCCAAAACGTGAGAGACTTGGACTCTATCTTCTCTTGCCCCAAAAGTGACGTGAGAGGACTTTTTGAACACAACCTAAACTTCTCCTTTTCCCTTATCTTCATATGTGGATTGTACAAATGTCCCATACACCTGCAATTAGACAAAACACAAAAGTGTGTGAAGTATTTTTGTTCTGGATAACATAAATAGATTATTGAATAATTTGCATTAAAAATCACCTGACAAATATGCATGTATGCAATATTTTTGGTCGTATCCAAGGTAGTCATGTCCTCATCATGTGATTTGATGACCGAAGTTTGTTCGGAGTCCCGTATGAGATCACGGACATGATGAGGAGTCTCAAAAGGGTCGAGACGTAAAGATCGATATATTGGAAGGCTATATTCGAACACCGGAAAGGTTCTGGGTGGTTCGGATATTTTTCGGAGTACCGGAGAGTTACGGGAATTCGCCGGGGAAGTATTGGGCCTTCATGGGCCTTAGTGGAAAGGAGAGAAGGGCCACAAGGGGAGGCCAGCCCCCATGGGCTGGTCCGAATTGGATTAGGGAGGGGGTAGCGCCCCCCTCTTTCCTTCTCCCTCTCCTCCCCTTCCTTCTTCTCCTACTTGGACTAGGAAAGAGGGAAACCTACTCCTACTAGGAGTAGGCATTCCCCCTTTGGGCGCGCCCCTTGTGGCCGACCCTCCTCCTCCTCCCCTTCTTTATATACGGGGGAGGGGGCACCCCATAGACACACAAGTTGATGTTTAGCCGTGTGCGGTGTCCCCCTTCACAGTTTTACACCTCGGTCATATTGTTGTAGTGCTTAGGCGAAGCCCTGCGTCGGTAACTTCATCATCACCGTCAACACACCGTCGTGCTGACGGAACTCACACTCGGCCTCAGCTGGATCAAGAGTACGAGGGATGTCACTGAGCTGAATGTGTGCAGATCGCGGAGGTGCCGTGCGTTCGGTACTTGATTGGTTAGATTGCAAAGACGTCTATCTACATCAACCGCGTTACTAAACGCTTCCGCTTTTGGTCTACGAGGGTACGTAGACACACTCTCCCCTCTCGTTGCTATGCATCTCCTAGATAGATCTTGTGTGATCGTAGGTAAAAAAATTAAAATACTGCGTTCCCCAACACACACCATCTTCCCACGAGGCCATGGCACGGCATGCCCACCGTGCAAGGCACCAGGCGCGGGAGGCTGATATGTCTCCGTCATATCTACTTTTCCAAACACTTTTGCCCTTGTTTTGGACTATAACTTGCATGATTTGAATGGAACTAACCCGGACTGACACTGTTTTCAGCAGAATTGCCATGGTGTTATTCTTGTGCAGAAATAAAAGTTCTCGGAATGATCTGAAAATCAACAGAGAATTATTTTGGAGTATATAAAAAATACTAGAAGAAAGTTCCACGTTAGGGGGCCCACACCCTGTCCACGAGTGTGGGGGGCGCGCCCTACCACCTGTCTCGTGGGCCCCCTGACGCTCCACCGACCTCAACCTTGACTCCATATATTCACTTTCAAGGAGAAAAAAAATCAGGGAGAAGGATTCATCGCGTTTTACGATACGGAGCCGCCGCCAAGCCCTAAACTCTCTCGGGAGGGCTGATCTGGAGTCCGTTCAGGGCTCCGGAGAGGGGAATCCGCCGCCATCGTCATCATCAACCTTGCTCCATCACCAATTTCATGATGCTCACCGCCGTGCATGAGTAATTCCATCGTAGGCTCGCTGGACGGTGATGGGTTGGATGAGATTTATCATGTAATCGAGTTAGTTTTGTTAGGGTTTGATCCCTAGTATCCACTATGTTCTGAGATTGATGTTGCTATGACTTTGTTATGCTTAATGCTTGTCACTAGGGCCCGAGTGCCATGATTTCAGATCTGAACCTATTATGTTTTCATCAATATATGAGAGTTCTTGATCCTATCTTGCAAGTCTATAGTCACCTATTATGTGTTATGATCCGTTAACCCCGAAGTGACAATAATCGGGATACTTACCGATGATGACCGTAGTTTGAGCAGTTCATGTATTCACTATGTGTTAATGCTTTGGTCCGGTACTCTATTAAAAGGAGGCCTTAATATGCCTTAGTTTCCACTAGGACCCCGCTGCCACGGGAGGGTAGGACAAAAGATGTCATGCAAGTTCTTTTCCATAAGCACGTATGACTATATTCGGAATACATGCCTACATTACATTGATGAACTGGAGCTAGTTCCGTGTCACCCTAGGTTATGACTGTTACATGATCGATCGCATCCGGCATAATTCTCCATCACCGATCCAATGCCTACGAGCTTTTCATATATTGTTCTTCGCTTATTTACTTTTCCGTTGCAACTGTTACAATCACTACAAAACTCAAAAATATTACTTTTGCTACCGTTACCTTTTGCTATCGTTACCACTACTATCATATTACTTTGCTACTAAATACTTTGCTGCATATATTAAGTTTCCAGGTGTGGTTGAATTGACAACTCAGCTACTAATACTTGAGAATATTCTTTGGCTCCCTTTTTGTCGAATCAATAAATTTGGGTCGAATACTCTACCCTCGAAAACTATTGCGATCCCCTATACTTGTGGGTTATCAAGAACATTTTCTGTTGCCATTGACGGGGAGCATAGCTCTATTCTTTGAGTCACTTGGGATTTATATCTGCTTATCATTATGAAGAACTTGAAAGATCAAAGAACCAAGATTTTCCCCTCAACTACGAGGGGAGGTAAGGAACTGCAATCTAGCTCTGCACTTGATTCACCTTCTGCTTTGAGTAAGCTTGCGACACCTAAACCTGCTTCTGCTATTAATTCCGATATTTCGCATCTTATTGATGATGCCACTTCTGCTTTGCATGATACTTATGATGAAACCACTTCTATGCTTGATACTACTATGCCACTAGGTGAATTTCTTGATGAACAATTTGCTAGGGCTAGAGAGAATGAAATTATTGAAACTGATAATATTGATGAAAGTGATGATGAAGATTCTCCCCCTAGATATGAATTGCCTGTTGTTCCTGAGGGTTATGTTATGGATAAAGAAACTGCTAGAGACTTTCTTGCTTGCAATGATAGAAGTGATCTTAAGAAACTATTAGCTAAGCTTAAAGAAAAATTTCTGAATGCTAGAATGAAATATGATCCTGCTTATGCTACTTCACCTATCTTTATTACTGATAAGGATTATGATTTCTCTATTTATCCTGATATAATTACTTTGGTTGAATCTGAACCTATTTATAGCTATGAATCTGAAACTGTTGTGGCACATCTTACTAAATTAAATGATATAGCTACTGTCAGTGTCAAAACCGGCGGATCTCGGGTAGGGGGTCCCGAACTGTGCGTCTAGGCCGGATGGTAATAGGAGACAAGGGACACAATGTTTTACCCAGGTTCGGGCCCTCTTGATGGAGGTAAAACCCTACGTCCTGCTTGATTAATATTGATGATATGGGTAGTACAAGAGTAGATCTACCACGAGATCAAGGAGGCTAAACCCTAGAAGCTAGCCTATGGTATGATTGTTGTATGATGAAGTTGTCCTACGGACTAAAACCCTCCGGTTTATATAGACACCGGAGAGGGTTAGGGTTACACAAAGTCGGTTACAATGGTAGGAGATCTTGAATATCCGCATCGCCAAGCTTGCCTTCCACGTCAAGGAAAGTCCCATCTGGACACGGGACGAAGTCTTCAATCTTGTATCTTCATAGTCCTGGAGTTCGGCTGAAGTTATAGTCCGGCTACCCGAACACCCCCTAATCCAGGACTCCCTCAGTAGCCCCTGAACCAGGCTTCAATGACGACGAGTCCGGCGCGCAGATTGTCTTCGGCATTGCAAGGCGGGTTCCTCCTCCAAATTCTTCATAAAAGTTTGTAAACACCAAGAGCGGTGTCCGGCTCTCCAAAGTAAGCTTCCACTTATTGCCATAGAGAGAATAATATTAACACAAATCTAATCTGCTGACGTATTCCGCAGCGTGACATCACACTACGGCCAAGCCCTTATTCGAATTGTTTTCACTTCTCCACCTCAGTGTGTTTTGCGAGGCGGTTTCCTTGGCACGTCTTGTCAAAGCAGAGATCGTGTCCCCTTTATTTACGGGATTCTTGTTAATACGGACGTGGGTAACCCAACCGCGCCACTTATCACGGCTGGTGGGGACGCATAGTCGCTTCCGCCCATATAAGGGGATAAGGATCCACCTTTTTACCTACGCCTTCTTCCTCCTTTGCCTATCCATCTTCTGCGCACCCGAGCTCCAGCGCCCAAGCCCGCACTTCCTACCTCAACCCTCTCCAACAATGTCCGGAGCGGGAGGCAAGTGGATGGTCTCCTCCGTCACGGAGGGCCATGTTAAAAGGTTAAGGAAGGCCGGATACTTGTCCAAAGACATCGCGCACCGGCTTCCCGAGGAGGGGCAGCTTCTCCCCACCCCAAGGCCCCATGAGAGGGTAGTATTTCTTCCCCACTTCCTCCGCGGACTGGGTTTTCCTCTCCACCCATTTGTCCGCGGGCTCATGTTCTACTATGTCCTAGATTTCCACGATCTGGCCCCGAACTTCATCCTCAATATCTCGGCGTTTATCGTCGTGTGCGAGGCCTTCCTCTGCATTCGCCCCCATTTCGGCCTCTGGCTCAAGACCTTCAACGTCAAGCCAAAGGTGGTGCGCGGCAACCAGGCGGAGTGCGGAGGTTCCATGGCGGGCAAAATTGCCAACGTCCTATGGCTCGAGGGCTCCTTTGTGGAGACCTTGAAGGGGTGGCAGTCAGGGTGGTTTTACATCACCGAGCCACGCGATCCGAAGTGGATCGCAGCCCATGAATTCCGATCCGGACCCCCTACGCGGCTCACGTCCTGGAAGGAGACGAGCTTGTCATGGGGCGACGAAGAAGAGTTGACCGGACTGCAAAAATGCATCCAGTCCCTGGTGAACAAGCAGCTCAAGCTTGTCAACGTAATCCAGGTCATGCTTGTCCGCCGGATCCTTCCGTGTCAAGAACAGGACTTCAATTTGTGGGAGTTCAACCCGGCGCAACACCGAACTCTGAGCAGGATCTTCGACACGATGTACGAAGATGTATGGAGGGGGCTAACCAAAGGCGCCGAGGCTCCCACATCCGCCTCCGAAGACCGCGGATTCAGCTCGCAGTGTCCTGCTGGCGAGGTAAGATATTTCCATCTTTTACAGGATGTTAAGTTTTTTCATAGTTTCACTCTATGCGGGATCTAAACTCCCTCACCTTTGACAGGATTGGCGGGAGAAGTCCGGACAGATTAACTGTTCGGCTCCCTTACCCGAAGACCCAGCCCCTGCTCTCCTAGAGAAGCTGCTGGTTCCGGCACCTTATGTGGTGCCGGAGAAGAAGGCCAAGAAGAAGAAGGCCACGGGGACTCGAAAGAGATCCTTGCATATGGTGGTGTCGGACTCGTCGTCCGACGAGTCCGAGACGCACTCCTCCCATGAAGACGAGAAGGAGGAAGAAGAAACCTCTCCCCCTCCAGCGGGGAAGGAAAGACGAGGAAGGCCGCCCCAGTAGGGGAGACCGAGGGGTCTAAGAAGAGGAAAACCCCTCCGCCGGACTACGTCCCCGACGCCGACGAGGACGAAGAGGAGTGGCCGGACAGGGCCAAGCGTCCGGCGAGATTGTAAGTGTTCGGATACCAGAGTAACTCGTGATATTCCCTTTGTTGCACAGCTTTCCCTAATGTCGGATATAATCACGCATTCCGCCCAAGGACGGGCTCGACGAGTCGTTGAGCGGCTCCCTGGATTCATCGGACGTGAATTCAGTTCCGCCCGCTGCTTCCCCCTGTGCTGCGAACGACGCCGAAGTAGCGTCGCGACAAGCTCCGGGGCGAGAGGAGGTGGTCCAGGAGGAGCCGCGAGGCGACCTCCCGGACTCCAGGAGTGAAGGGGACAAGACCCCCCTGGGCTCCAAGTCCGGCTTTAAGCCGGACACTGTGCCGGAATCATCAACGGTTCCGGACCGCGGTAGGCGAACTCCTGCCAAGAGGAGCAAGCCTACTGAGCCGGCGTCCTCCGTCCAACCGGAGGCGCCGGACAATCTGCTGGAGGAGCTTAAGGGCGCCTCCATTGACGAGGAGCACCATGCCATCATGAGTACGGTGGTCCAGAAGGTTCAGTCCGCCAAAAGCAGACTGACTGAAGCTTGTGCTAGCCTTCTAACAGGCTTCGAGGTAAGTAAAAATATGTAAAAATATTAACATATAGACAGTAGCCCCTGATGCTCTGTTTGGCGTTCGGAAAGAAAAGCCGAATAGTGGATCTATTAAATATCGCAGAAGTCTAACTAAAAAGGAGTCAATATACGTATGCAGGCTTCGCTGCTGGCCACCGCCGCACTGACTGCGGAGGTGGGTGCCCTGAAGCAGGGCCTCGAGCGGACCGAGCAAGAGCTTGGCCTTGCCAAACGGCAGCTCGAGGAGAAAGAAGGTAAGAGATACCTTATAGAAAAAATGCCTATAGGAAGGCGCAATTGCAAAAAATGACAGGAGTATACTGCTTATTGTAGGGGCTACAACTGAGGTGGCGACCCTCAAGCAGGCGCTGTCCGAGGCCGAGAAGAAAGCGGCCACGGAGCGCACCGAGCGGGAGAAATTTGAGGCGCAGGTTGGCGAGGTGCGGCTAGAGCTTCAGGTTCTCATGCAAAAACATGAGAGTTTGGAGCTCGACTCGAAGACGCGAGCGTCCGAGCTTGCTGCGGCCCTTAAAACTGCCATATCTGCCAAGGCCGAAGCCCAGAAGGCCCTCTAGGAATTGGATGCGGTGAAAAAGATAGCGGCGGGTAAGGCATTCTATATGCAAAGCAGACATATAAAAGTAAACTACTTGTTACTTACCCGAATCCGGAGCTTCCCAGGGGCATTCGTAGATCTTCCGTGCAGCGTATCTGATGCCGCCGCATTCTACCGAGCCGAGGAAGGCAACTCGACAGAGAAGGTGTTCTGGTCTCAGTACGCTGAGGCTGGACACCCTGTGCCCTTGAGCGACTAGCTGAAGCAGCTGGTCGAGCTCCGCAAGGCGGCCGAACAGGCCCTGAAGGGCTTCATAGTTCGGCTGTGGCCTGGAGAGGCCCTGCCTGGGAGCTACTTCAGACTGGTGCGGTGGCTGGTGGAGGCTTGTCCAAGGCTCGAGGTCATCAAGTGCTCCGTCTGCATCGAAGGTGCCCGTAGGGCCCTTGCCCGTGCAAAGGTGCACTGGGGTAAGCTGGACGGTGAGAAGCTTGTGAAGGACGGGCCGCCGCCGGGTAAGGAGCATCGCAAGCCCGAGAACTATTACAAGGATGTTCTTGCTGGTGCCCGCCTTATGGCGGATGAATGTACCAAAGATGTAATTTTTGAATGAACTCGCTCGTGTTATCCTGTGCGCTGAAAACTTGTTCATATGCGCTAAGCAATGCTTGAATTTAAAATATTACTTTCTGTGCGGCCGTTTATCAAAAAATTGAGAGATGGTCAGTCATCGGCTTTTGCCCCCATGCCACTAGTGCTGGGGTGTTCGGGATAAACCTGAGCGCTCTTTTTCCCATGATTGGGTCCGTCGAGGGAGGCGGTCAGCACAATGAACAAGGCAATCGGACTATAATGCTTGAACACTCTCACTTAGCCATAGAACTCTATAATTTTAAATTTCGGCGAAGCCCCTAGTATTTGGAAGACCGAGTTCGGGGCGCTATCCATGCCTTGGCCGGACAAAGCCGGTTCCTCGCTCGAAGCAGCATAAGCCTTTAAGGACTCGAAAAACCTCTCGAACAGCGACCAGTCTCTCGCCTCATCATGACAGTCTGTTTTAGCTTTCTCCACTAAGGTGCTCGGCCCAGCTCAACTGGGGCACAATCGCAGTGGTTCTCCTAGTGCTACCTTAGCCGATATAGCAGAACGTAAGGCACCAAAACATAGGAGCCGGGCAAACCCAACTATTGACCCAAATCATGATTCGGAGCCGATGCATATAGTGCTATAAGTTCGGGGTGCCGCACTTGTGAAAGTGGACGGACTTCTCACGCCATATTGATGGGTACTGAAGCCCCTGGCGTATTTTGCCGTACCACAGTGTACGGATGCAACATGTTATGAATAAACATATATATAAAAAGAGGGTAATGCAAAAAATAGACAAAAAGCTATGCATTGTTTATAGAAAGGCTGCTATGAAAGCGGAACGATACAAATAGTGCGATAAGAAAAATAAATTGGACTATTTAACATGTCCTGGCCGGGGGCAGGCCGCTGAATTGTATTAAAAAATAGGTATACTGCTCACAATAGAGACCACCTGGGAGTTCCATAATGCGGCGTGGCTTGTGTGCTTCCCTGGATCTTGCATCGTTTGTGCGGCAGTTGAATTGCCGAACGGGTCGTCCGACGTATGGAGTCCTGAGAGTAAGAGAAAAAAGAAGGAATCCGGCAGCCCCTGGTGCGGTTTAAGCCGTATTTCAGGCGTGCCGTGATAGTGCCCCTTCCCCTATGCCCATGGTATTTCAAGAGCGTAGTTATGTACGCGAAGCGCTGGTTTCGCTATATCGCGAGGGCTAGGGTTGGGGCCGCATTGCTACGCTAGCTCGGAACGTTCCAGGCGGTCTTGTTGTAGGGTACTCCGGGCGCGCTTGACAGTGTCCGGCTTTTTGAAGGCCGAACTGGAGAACTGCCTAGAGAGGCTGCTTTGTACTTCTGCTGTGAGCACTGCCGTGTGCTCCTCCGTTCGGAGGGAGCGTTCAGTGTTCCCATTGACCGTGATTACTCCCCTAGGGCCTGGCATCTTGAGCTTAAGGTATGCATAGTGTGGCACCGCGTTGAATTTTGCGAATGCGGTTCGCCCGAGCAGTGCGTGATAGCCACTACGGAACGGGACTATGTCGAAGATTAACTCCTCGCTTCAGAAGTTATCCGGAGATCCGAAGACCACTTCCAGTGTAACTGAGCCTGTACAGTTGGCTTCTACACCTGGTATGACGCCTTTAAAGGTCGTTTTGGTGGGCTTGATCCTCGAGGGATCTATGCCCATCTTTCGCGCTGTATCCTGGTAAAGCAGGTTCAGGCTGCTGCCGCCGTCCATGAGGACTCTTGTGAGATGAAATCCGTCAATGATTGGGTCTAGAACCAATGCGGCAAAGCCGCCGTGATGGATGCTAGTGGGGTGGTCCCTTCGATCTAAGGTGATCGGGCATGAGGACCATGGGTTGAACTTTGGGGCGACCGGCTCCATCGCATATACGTCCTGTAACGCACGCTTCCGCTCCCTCTTGGGGATGTGGGTTGCGCATATCATGTTCACCGTCCGCACTTGCGGAGGAAATCCCTTCTGTCCACTATTGTTCGGCGGCCTGGGCTCCTCCTCATCGTCGCTATGCAGCCCCTTGTCTTTGTTTTCGTCTCTTAACTTTCCTGCCTGCTTGAACACCCAACAATCCCTGTTGGTGTGATTGGCTGGCTTTTAGGGGGTGCCATGTATCTGGCACAAGCGGTCGAGTATTCGGTCCAAACTGGACGGGCCCTGAGTTTTTCTTTTGAATGGCTGTTTCCGTTGACCGGATTTGTAGCCTCGGAATCCGGCATTAACTGCCGTATCCTCGTTGCAGTCGCTGTTAACGCGGCGCTTTTGTTTGTTCTGACGCGACCTGTCACTTTTGTCCTTGGTATTTTAATTACCAGTGTTCTTGGTTAAGTTATTACTGCGAGCTAGCCAGCTGTCTTCTCCCGCGCAAAAGCGGGTCATGAGTGTCGTGAGGGATGCCATAGATTTCGGCTTTTCCTGTCCCAGGTGCCGGGCCAGCCACTCCTCACGGATATTATGCTTGAAGGCCGCTAAGGCCTCTGTGTCCGGACAGTCGACTATCTGGTTTTTCTTTGTTAGGAACCGTGTCCAGAATTGCCTGGCCGATTCTTCTGGCTGCTGAATTATGTGGCTTAGGTCATCGGCGTCCGGTGGTCGCACATAAGTTCCCTGGAAGTTGTTAAGGAATGCGGTTTCCAGGTACTCCTAGGAACCGATTGAGTTTGCTGGCAAGCTGTTAAGCCAATGCCGGGCCGGTCCCTTAAGTTTGAGTGGGAGGTATTTGATGGCGTGTAGATCATCGCTGCGGGCCATGTGGATATGAAGGAGATAATCCTCGATCCATACCGCAGGATCTGTTGTGCCATCGTACGATTCGATGTTTACGGGTTTGAAGCCCTCAGGGATTTTATGATCCATTACTTCATCTGTGAAGCATAGTGGGTGTGCGGCGCCTCTGTATTGAGCTATATCATGACGCAGCTCGAAGGAGCTTTGTCTGTTGAGTTCGGCCCGGCCGGATTCATTGCGTCCGGAGTGACGATCACCGTCACGTGCCGTGGGGCGCCTACGCGATCCATAGATCGATCTTGTTTGCCTTGCCTTGTCCTCCAAGGTGTCGCGCAGGTCGGGCGCATTTTCCCGTGCCTTAGTATGCTTGACACGGTGCCGGGGCATGGCTTGAGTGGAGGGCCAAGAGGCCTCTCTGTCGTGGCCACGAGGTGGCCGGTCGGCCATGTCATGCGCTAGTGATGTAGGTGCTTCCTCCTCTAGTCGGGGTAGCAGCCTGCGCTTTGGGTAACTCTTGGAGGGGCGTTCGAGTTCATACTCTTTGGCCGCAAGGACTTCAGTCCATCTGTCAGCTAGCAAATCCTGATCAGCTCTAAGATGTTGCCGCTTTTTCTTGAGGCTGCTTGCCATGGCCATGAGCCTGCGTTTAAAATGCTCTTGTTCAGCAAGGTCCTCTGGCACAACGAACTCGTCGTCGTCGAGGCTTGCCTCGTCTTCGGAGGGAGGCGTATAATTATCGTCCTCAACCTCTTGGTTCGCCGCCCTCTCGTGAGGGTTGGCTTCTCTGTCCTCCTATGCCGAATTTTGCTGGAGGGGGTGTTCTTCGGCGCTATCCGGAGTAGTATTATCTCCTGTGCCGGAATCACCATTTTGGCTTTGGCGGGACTTAGAGCGGCGCAGCTGACGCCGGTGCTTGGGCTGTTTCTTAGAGGTATCGTCCACTGCTGTTCCATCGCCATCTCCATCCTTTGGAGTGTCCACCATATATATGTCATATGACGAGGTGGCCTTCCAACGCCCTACAGGTGCTGGTTCTTGTTCGTCTCCTGCATCGTCGTCCATGCCGTCGATGTCTTCGGAGTCGAAGTCAAGCATGTCGGTTAAGTCGTCGACAATGGCTACGAAGTGGGTGGTGGGTGGGTTTTGAATTTCTTCATCGTCCGTATCCCAACCTTGCTGACCGTAGTTCGGCCAGGGCTCTCCTGATAAAGAGAGAGACTTTAGAGAATTCAGGATGTCGCCAAAGGGCGAGTGCTGAAAGATGTCCGCGGCGGTGAACTCCATTATCGGCTCCCAATCGGATTCGATCGGCGGGGGTGCGGGGGGCTTGGAGTTCGGAGAGGAATCCGGCTCCTCGGAGTCACGGGCCATGCGGAGTGCGGGGCTGGAGTTCGGCTCGATCGCCTCTGAGATCGCAGCCCCTGAGGCAGCGTCCAACCGCTGATCCTCGATTGGCGCAGTGCGCTCCGAATCAATGGTCGGAACCGATGCGTGTGTGGCCTCCAAGGCGCTGTTCGGCAGCAGAGCTATATCATGCCCATCGAGACAGTGTGGAACGCTTGGCTATGGCTCGAATCCGTCAAAGATCAAGTCCCCACGGATGTCAGCCGTGTAGTTTAGGCTTCCAAACCTGACCTGATGGCCAGGGGCGTAACTTTCGATCTGCTCAAGGTGACCAAGCGAGTTGGCCCGCAGTGCGAAGCCGCCGAAGACGAAGATCTGTCCGGGGAGAAAAGTCTCACCCTGGACTGCATCGTGGTTGATGATCGAAGAAGCCATCGGGCCTGAAAGTGACGACACAGAGGAACTCTCAATGAAAGCACCAATGTCAGTGTCAAAACCGGCGGATCTCGGGTAGGGGGTCCCGAACTGTGCGTCTAGGCTGGATGGTAACAGGAGACAAGGGACACAATGTTTTACCCAGGTTCGGGCCCTCTTGATGGAGGTAAAACCCTACGTCCTACTTGATTAATATTGATGATATGGGTAGTACAAGAGTAGATCTACCACGAGATCAAGGAGGCTAAACCCTAGAAGCTAGCCTATGGTATGATTGTTGTATGATGAAGTTGTCCTACGGACTAAAACCCTCCGGTTTATATAGACACCGGAGAGGGTTAGGGTTACACAAAGTCGGTTACAATGGTAGGAGATCTTGAATATCCGCATCGCCAAGCTTGCCTTCCACGTCAAGGAAAGGTGATTATATGGTTGAACACTTGAGTGATTATATGGCTAGTGTTAAAGGTGAACTTAAACTTATTAATAAACATGCTTCTATGGTTACCACTCAAGTAGAACAAGTACTTAAAGCTCAGAATGATTTGCTCAATGAATTGAATAGTAAAAATAATGACTTTGCTGTTAGAGTTGCAACTAGAGGAGGTAAAGTGACTCAGGAACCTTTGTATCCCGAGGGCCACCCTAAAAGAATTGAGCAAGATTCTCAGCGAACTAATGTAGATGCACCTAGTCCTTCTAAAAGGAAGAAAAAGGAAAATGATAGGACTTTGCATGCTTCTAGTGTACCTGTTGTAGACACTCCTGAGAATCCCAATGCTATTTCTATTTCTGATGCTGAAACACAATCTGGTAATGAACATGAACCTAGTGATAATGTTAATGATGATGTTCATGTTGATGCTCAACCTAGCAATAATAATGACACTACTAGAAAAAGGGCTATAGATGGGATTGACACTAATGACGCACCAGACAAGCGGTACACCATTAGTATATACTAATGGCGCACCACCTTCTGATACGCCATTAGAGTTGAAACTACTAATGGCGCACCTGGCCCCGGGTGCGCCATTAGTATCAAATTTTTTTTAACTAGTGCACCTGTCCAAACATACTAATGGCGCATCCAGACACAGTGCGCCATTACTAGTTGTAACTAGTAATGGCGCACCTGCCAGAAAGTGCGCCACTAATGTTGTTTTTTTATTATATTTTTTATTCCCTTTTTTGCAAAACTACTAATGGCACACTGTTCCACCGTGCGCCATTACTAGTTTAAACTAGTAATGGCGCACTGTGGGACAGTGCGCCATTAGTATTTTTTTTGCAAAACTACTAATGGCGCACCACCAAGAGGTGCGCCGTTAGTAACCTGGATTACTAATGGCGCATTTAGAGTTGGTGCGCCATTAGTAAGTGGGCAGCAACAAGATATTTTGGACAGCCTCTCCTACCCACACTCACTTTCTCCCCACTTCATTCTCTCCACCTCCTCCTTGTCTCGGGTGCCTCCTCTTTTTCACCTCATTTCCACCATAGATTCATTCAATTTAAGTGGTTAAATTACCTTGTTTTGATAGGTAAGTAAGGGGGGAAGCTATATTTATGTTGTTCTCCCTACAACAATGTGCACGTGCACTTTTTATGGCCTAGCTAGATCTATGTATGTTCGTGGTGTTGCATATGTTTGTGGTGTTGCATATGTGTTTGTGTTTGGAGGTGTACCGGTATTTGAAATTCGATAGTTGCCAATATTTTGCCGGAATGTTGATTCATTTCCGTTTCGGCGAGAATTTTGGCATTAAGCATTCTTTTTGGTCCTATTTTTAGGGAAAGTCATGCCAAATTTTTTCTTGGTTCTAAAATATCGTTTTGCTCTACCCCGCAGGCGACCATGGTCCGCATGATGACCGAAGGCATCGTGAATAGGTTTTTGAGGTCCGCGAAGGCCGAGATGCTTCAAAAGAACGAGACGGAGATAAGATGTCCGTGTCGAAGATGCAAGCTGAAGAGCCTTATTGCGGACCCGGAATCCGGGCAGGTGCGGGACCACCTGCTCTTGCATGGTTTCATGGATGGCTATCGGTGGCAAGGTGATGAAGATGACTACAAAGTAGTCCATGGGGGCCGGGCAAGAAATGAGGAAGGGCAGCAAGACAACCACCGCGGCTCGGGCGGGCGAGAAGACGAAGAATCCCAGGAGATGATCACGACGGTGATGCTGTACACAGTCATCATGTAGAAGATGCAGGACATGATGATGAGGAAGATGCCGGAGCAGACGACGGGCATGATCATGAAGATGATGATGCCGGCGGAGCAGACGACGCTGGACCATCGATGGGCTGGGTGCAGGACCCTCATATTCAAGAGCTGCTTCTCAAGCAGACGGATAACGCAAGAGCTGCCGCCCGAGAGAAAGCCAAGATGGATCAACTTGAGTTAGACGCGGTTACTCCATTGTATGAAGGATGCAGGCCCGAGGATACCCGCCTGAAAGTAACGCTCATGGCTCTGGAGATGAAGGTAAAACACAAAATGACCGACGCATGCTTCGACGAGAACATGTCATTCTGGCACGAACGTCTTCCCAAGGGGAACAAGTGCCCGACCAGTTTGGAGGAGGCGAAGAAAATCGTGTGTCCTCTGGATTTACCGCACGTGAAATACCATGTGTGCATGAACAATTGCATCATTTATCGGGACGAGCACGCGGAGTCTACCATATGTCCGGTGTGCGGCGTCACTCGATACAAGAAGAGGAAGAAAGCTCCTCGAAAAGTGGTGTGGTACTTTCCGATCACTCCTCGTCTGCAGCGGTATTTCGCGGACCCTAAGGTAGCAAAGCTCCTGCGTTGGCACGCGGATAGGGAGGAGAAGAAGCGAGAAGATGACGCAAATGATCCGGAGATAGATAAAAAAGACAAGATGCTGAGTCACCCTAAGGATGCGAGCCAGTGGCAAGCGTTGAACTTCGAAGACCCAGAATTTGGGAACGATCCAAGGAACATCGTGCTGGGCGCGAGCACCGATGGAGTCAATCCGTTTGGCAGCCAGAGAAGCACACATAGCACCTGGCCTGTGTTTGTGTGGATGTACAACCTTCCCCCCTGGTTGTGCATGAAGAGGAAGTACATTCACATGAGTATGCTAATTGAAGGACCGAAACAACCAGGGAACGACATCAATCTGTATCTGGGGCTGCTGAAAGAGGAGCTTGACACGCTGTGGAAAACGCCAGCCAATACGTGGGACGCCGCAGAGAAAGAATATTTCCCTATGAGAGCCGCGCTGCTCACGACGGTGCACGACTATCTCAGTTACGGATATGTCGCGGGGCAGGTGGTCCACGGATTTTCTGGATGCGTCAGGTGCATGGATGACACAACGTATCGCCAGCTAGATAGAGATCCCGGGTCTTTGAAAACCGTGTTCATGGGACATCGAAGGTGGCTTCGCGACGATGACCCGTGGAGAAAACGCAAGGATCTGTTCGATGGTGAAACCGAACCCAGAGGACGCCCGCGTACGAGGAGCGGCGAGGAAATAGACGAGCTGTTGAAAAATTGGAAAGACTGCCCACTGCCGGGAAAGAAGCAAAAGGCGCCAGAGCCGGGAAAGAAGCGAAAGGCGCCAGAGCCGCTGCTGAAGGTATGGAAAACGAGGTCTGTTTTCTGGGACTTGCCGTACTGGAAGATCCACCGTGTGCCTCACAGCCTTGATGTCATGCATATCACGAAGAACGTGTGCGAGAGTCTGCTTGGTACCCTGCTCAACATGCCAGAGAGGACCAAAGATGGGCCGAAAGCAAGGGCAGACTTGAAATCAATGGGCATCAGGCAGGAGCTTCACGCTATATATGATGATGATGATGATGATGATGATGATGATGAGGCGAAGCAGGACACGGAAAGTCGTCGCAAAGGCAAAAAGGCCAAGAAGACCGGAAATGACTACCCTCCCGCGTGCTTCACTCTAAGTCAGGAGGAGATCGAGCAGTTTTTCACCTGCCTCGTAGGAGTAAAACTTCCTTACGGTTACGCGGGGAAGATAAGCAGATACCTAGACCCAGCGAAGCTGAAGTTCAGCGGGATGAAGTCTCACGACTGTCACGTGCTGATGACGCAGATACTTCCAGTTGCAATCCGTGGGATCATGGACGCGCACGTCCGTGAAACCCTATTTGGCCTATGCAACTTTTTCGACGTCATCTCTCGGAAGTCTGTTGGCGTGAGGCAACTCAGAAGGCTACAGGAAGAGATCGTGGTGATACTATGCGAGCTTGAGATGTACTTCCCGCCCGCATTCTTCGACGTTATGGTGCATCTGCTGGTCCATATCGTGGACGATATCATCCAACTCGGGCCGACGTTCCTGCACAGCATGATGCCGTTCGAAAGGATGAATGGTGTCATCAAAGGATACGTTCGCAACATGTCACGTCCAGAGGGAAGCATAGCCAGGGGCTTTCTGACCGAAGAGTGCATCTCCTACTGCACGAATTATCTAGGCATCGAGAACCCCGTTGGTCTGCCCGTCAACAGGCACCTCGGCAGGCTCGCTGGATGGGGTCACCGTGAGGGTCGCCGCGAAATGCATGTCGACTTCGAGGGTCGACTCGCCGACTTTGAAAGAGCAAACCTAGTCGCGCTACAACACATAGACGTGGTCGATCCTTGGGTGGTACAGCACAAAACCTTTATTAAGAAGACGTACAATGACCGAGGCCAACAGAGGACGGACGGAGATATACTCAAAGAGCACAACTCATGTTTCACGCGTTGGTTCAAGCAGAAGCTTCTGTCGTACCCTTTACATGAGGATTCTTCCGCGGAAGAACAACTCATATTCGCCTTGTCACAGGGCGCCGAGCACAACCTGATGACCTATGAGGCATACGATATCAACGGCTACACATTCTACACCGAGGCCAAGGACATGAAGAGCGATGGTTATCAGAACTCTGGGGTAACGATGGAATCCTACACCGGTAACGACAAGGACAGATACTACGGAAGGATCGAGGAGATCTGGGAGCTGAGCTACGCTGGAGAGAAGGTCCCGATGTTCCGTGTCAGATGGGCCAAGAGCGTCCTAAAAGAAGACCGGTATTTCACCACCATGGTTATACCCGAAGCCAAATCCAAGACCGCGGGCGCAAACGTCACCGCGAAAAATGAGCCATGGGTACTGGCTTCCCAAGTGGACCAATGCTTCTTCATTACCGACCCGTCAAAGCCCAGTCGTGTTGTCGTGAGGAGAGGCAAAAGGAAGATCATCGGAATGGATGGAGTAGCCAATGAGCAAGACTTCGACAAGTACGGCGACCCGAGGATCGAACATGACGACGATGATGAAGTAGCAGCATACACCACAAGAAGAAGCAGGACCACCCTACCTAAAGGACGTCCGTTCCACAGAAGAACTCCATTTGCGAAAAAGAAGGGCAAGAAGATTGTGAACAGATAGCTAGCTAAGATCGATTGTATTTAAATCGTAGCCTTCATTTCTCGATTGTATTTCATGGGCACTTTTTGAACTATCATGAATATTTTTAAATTTCATGGACACTCGATCTCGATCCCCCTCCATCTCGATCGCTATCCCACCTCGCCAGATCCGGTCCCCCTCGCCGCCGAGCACCCCCCGGTCCACCGGCCGCCGCCGCCGACCCCCCGCACCCTCGATTCCCCTACTCAACCGCCGCGCCGACCCCCCGCACCCCTCCCCTACTCAACCGCCGCCGCCGACCCCCCGCACCCCGCGCACCCTCCCCCGCTCCACCGGCATTACTGTTTGATGATATTTTTAAAAAATATTACTGTCTTATAAAAAAATATTACTGTACTGTCTTATAAAAAATATTACTGTTATGATTTAAACAAGTTTAAAAAATTATTACTGTCTTATAAAAAAAATACTAATGGCGCACCACGGTGAGGTGCGCCATTAGTATGGATGTACTTATGGCGCACCGAGGGGTGGTGCGCCATTAGTATTGTGCCATTGCTATAAGAAAAAAAATACTAATGGCGCACCACGGTGAGGTGCGCCATTAGTATGGATGTACTTATGGCGCACCGAGGGGTGGTGCGCCATTAGTATTGTGCCCGGCCCCATCCATATTCCCTCCCCGGCCCTCCCTATCCCCTCTCTCTCCCTCGCCCTCGCCCTCGATCCCCTTCCCCTCTCCTCTCCGACGCCGCTGCCCCGCCGCCTCGACGCCCGACGCCGCCCCGACGCCCGACGCCGCTGCCCCGCCGCTGCCCCGCCCTGCCCCGACGCCGCCTCGACGCCTCGACGCCCCGCCTCCCTCCTCCGCTCCTTCTCCTCCCAGGTAACCCCCGCTTCCCCGCCCCTCTCTCACGCGCCGTTCCTCTGCCTCGCCGCGCCGTTTCTATGATCGGTGCTGTTGGGTGTAATGAGCAGGGGAGGCTGAGGAGGTCCAAGAACGGCCGCTCGTCGCGGCTGGTGGTGCGCGCGGACGCCAAGGAAATCGCCTACGACCAGAAGTCCTCACTGCGCCGTCCCCGACGCCCTAGCCGCCCCGACACCCCGCCGCCCCGGTGCCTCGGTGAGCTTCCCCCTGTTTAGGATGTTAGTTTACTCGTAGATTTTGTCTCGGTGGTCCCTTAATTGCCGGCCTCACTTCAGGCATCGAGCAACATCAACTTCCCCCCAACACAGTTACCATTTTTTAACTGTACATGGTTGTTCTCTCTGAAAAACACTAGTAGGCCTTGGAAGCGGTTGTGTATAATTCAGCAGTTACATAGTTTATAGTTTCTGAATTTCTCAAATCTGGTTCTTTCTGTTTGTGTTTTGACTGTTACGTATAGTTTCAGCAGCTAGTCATTGCGATTAAGGAATATACTTTGAGAAGAACAAACACCAGTTATAAACATTGTTTCATTGCGTCGTCAATGACGGGTGAGATGGCAGCACCCATGGAGTTCATTTGGTTCAATTTCTATAGTGCAGTTAAGAGTATTAGTGCTTACCGTTATTGAGTAAAAAAAGGAAAAGACAAGCAATGTGAAAGAATCAGATTACGTGTGGTAGAGAGAAGTTCCTTCATTTTTTTCTAAGTGCACTGCAGTACTTGTTCCTTTGTGCACCATAAGTAAAACTAGCTAATTTTATGAAAATGTATCATGTCACTGTCCGTGACTCTCTCTTTTTAAGTCCACATTCTGTTGGTGGCTCGGTTAACTCCTAGGGTTTTAGCAGTTATGTATAAAAAACATAGAAAAGCCCGGCGGAATTAACTTTGGATTTTCTGCATTTAACTAAAAAACCCATAAAGAGTACAGTTCATTATTGAATAAAATGAAATGGCAGTTTATTTAGAAATTTGGAGCAGTTGTTCTATGGTTTTTTTAGCACAAAAAGTCTGATTATATAAGCAAAAACAATTGTTAGCTTTTAGATGTTGTGGTGGTTCACTTGGGGGTATGTGTAGCAGTTAGCAAAAACAGAGGACTAAAGTGCTCTGTTTTGGCAAACCAGTGCATGCATGCCTGTTTCCCAGTGCTGTTTGGAGCTATGTTCAGAGACACTTGGGGGTATGTGTTTCACTTGGGGGTATGTTTCACAGTGCATGCATGTTCTGCTCTGTGAACTGCTATGTGGTGCTGCTCATGGATGATGGTAGGAATTTATGCAAATATTCAGAGACACAAAATATTGAAGTTGCTGTAACTGATTACTTTCCCAAGTGAGAAAAATACATTCTATTAAAAACTACCTTTCCTGAAACTACCTTTCCTATAAAAACTACCTTTCCTGAATAATGCCATTTTTTATTTTTACTAGCATGTTACCATTAAAATAGTGGTGAAAGTATTGCTTGTTACTTAGAGTAGTATAAAAGACATTTTGGACCAAAACAAGTTTCTGGTATAGTTAGAAGACGCCTGACCCATTGCTTGAGCCTTGTATTGCAAGTTGATGAAATTCGATTTGTTAGTGACTAGCTAGCTCTGGATGCTACCATTGTATTTGCATAGAGGAAATATTGATGGCCTATCTGTCCTGCATATTGTGCTTTGGATGTGCTTTGGCCTGATTGTTCACAGCAATATATATATACTGTGGTAATACTAGTGTAGGCTTGTATAGTTGTATAGTTTCAGATGTCTCCTGTTCTGGGTCATGGACTTTGTGCCATGGCCACATTGGTTTTCTGTTTGGCCTCAATTTGGCTGACAAATGATGGTCTACTAGCTGGTCTACTAGCTGGCAAGATGTTTGGCAGAAGTTCGGAATTGTTATGCAGTGTTGTGTTCAGTTTTGGCAGGAGTTCAGAACTGTTAGGCAAAGGTCATGTCTCCGACCATCGTGTCGTGATGATCTTGCTCTGTTCTTGCTCCTATTATAATTGCAGAGGCCTTGAGTATTTTCCATGTTGTGATGGAGGCCTTTTTTGCCTTGTCCACCCGAGAGGCCCTTGAGTTTGCTGGAATGTCGATTAACTTCCGTTCCGGCAAATTCGGGTACTCCATATGTCCTATTTTCAGCAAAGGTCATGCTGAAATTTTCCGTGAATTTTAGCATGACTTTGCTAAAAATAGGACATATGGGGTACTTGTGACTAATGCATGGGCCGGGGTATCTTAGTAGTTAATTAAGTAGGATCAAGTGCCCCGGCGTACTTGTGACTAATGCATGGCTTTTAGGGTGCCTCGGTGTCGATAAAAACCGAAATGATGAAAGCTTAGGCTTTTAGGGTGCCTCGGCGTCGAAAAACCCTCAATGATAAAAGCTTAGCTTTTAGGATGCCTCGGTGTCGACAAACCCTAAATGATGAGACCATGATCTTGTTCCTTGACAATAACCAACTTTTTGACCAAACTTTGTTCCTATTTATAGAGAAACATGGCCAACAACGATGAGGCCGGGGGTTCGGGCGGCAAGAAATTCTGGGAGCTGTCCCAGGAGATGGAGGAACAACCTCACTTGTATGAGGACGCCGCCTTCCCCACCGATCCTGAGACCACTGATGGTACCGCCGAGGATGACCCCACTGATGCCACCACTGATGGTGCCGCCGAGGATGCCACCACTGATGATGGCGGCGCACGCACAGATGGCAGCCAACCGAAGAGGCAACGGAAGGACCGGCGCCCGACCGTGCTCCGCACCCTCAAGGAGGAAGTTACTGAAGTGGACTCCGACGGGAATCCAACGGCGCCCGAACGAATAGTCAAGGGGTACTCGCTTCAGCTCGGGTGCATTCTCCGGAGCACCGTCTCGATCAACACCGAGAACCTGAGGCATCCTGACCGAGGGAATTTGCGCAACCTCCTCTTCACGAAGCTGCACGAACGATACAAGTTCCCCGCTGAATTTGAAAACACAAGCCTCAAAGGGAATAAAGTGAACAATGCTGCCCTCACGAAGATGAGCAAGGCCCTGTCTACTTGGAAAAGCAATGTGAAGAGAATGATCGAGAAAGGTGAGAGTTATGAGAAGATCAAGGAGAAAAATCCTTCGATCACCGAAGATGACTACAACGACTTCAAGATCAATTGCTCGAGCACCGCAAACTCCGAATCAAGTAAGTGGGGGAAAGAAATGCGGGAGCTGAACTTAGGGGAACACACACTCGGTCCCGGCGGTTACAGAGTGGCGGAGCCTATATGGGACAAGGAGGAGGCGGACCGTGCCGAGCAAGGCCTACCGCCCCTCTTCGATAAATACGGTGACAAGCAGACCAGGAACTTTGTCAGGGCCCGGTACAAGAAGGACCCGAAAACAAAGGAGCTTACCACGGATCCGAAGACCAGGGCGCTTGAGCTTGTTCTGGTAAGGAATACACCCCCGCGTAATTAGCTCCATATGGTTGCATTCTAATTAATGAAGCCAAATTTCTAAATGGTTCACATTCCTTCCGCAGGCGACTGAAAGCAGTAGCGCGGGGTCGACTAAGAGCAACCCTTGGGACACCACTCTAAATAGGGGTTGAATGTAATGAAGAACAAGGATAAGCTCAGTAAGCCGACGTCAGCTGGTCGTGTGGCCGGCAAAGGCTTGTCGACAAAATGGTCGTCATACTATAACACTGGTGGGCGAAAGGAGAAAAAGACCAGCTCGGAAAGCCAGGCGCGCGAGGTTCAAGAACTCAGGGTACAGGTGGCGCGGATTCCGGAGATTGTCCAAGAGCAAGTGCAACAACAACTCGGAGCGACGATCACCGCCATTGTGCTTACCTTGATCCAGGGGATTAGTGCGTGGATTGCGGGCGGCCAACAGGGGCCGCCCCGATTCCTAGCTTCACGGCCAGCAACTCGCAGAACGCGATGGCGGGCCATTGGTGTCTCCGGCGGAGGCGGCATTGGTGTCTCCGACGCCGGCACGGGAGCTTAATGCACCCGGGTGTACGTCGGCCGGCACCTCTGCAGCAAGCGGCCCCTCCGTCCAACTGCACGCCCGCCGTTGGCGGTGCCTCGACATTAGCCGAGCTCGACGCCATCATCACGGTAACTAATTAAGCCTCTCTCGGCCGAGGACTTCATCTCCTTGCCTTTGACTGGGCATCCCTGACGCCCTACATGTTTTCGCAGGGCGCCGCCGACGTTCCGTGCACTCTCCTGCACTTCGTGAACAACGAGTTGGTCGATGTCGCCAAGGGCAAAATCGTTCAACCGGGCAACCCCTTGTTCCACGGTACCCAGATGCCACCCAACTTGTTTAGGGTTCAACTGGTTCGGGTGCTGCCAGGCTGCGACGAGTTGTTACCTCCGATTCGACCCGTCGGGGCCGACGATGATGACGTGATGACCCTCAGCGCCTGCCTGAGCTGGCCCCTGCTTTGGCCGAAGAGCCAGATTCGTTTGGGGGCGGGGGACACCACCCCAAAGACAACACCGCCAGTCGTGCCGGCGCCAAGTCGGCCCCATGGCAAGACCGCCGCAACGGTGCCGGACATCCCTATGCCACTGGATCCAAACATGCATATGGCACAGGATCAGAACGACGACGACGACGATACATTTGCCAACGTCGATCAGTACTTTGCCGATCATGGGTACGGTGGCGACTTCATGGGGCCTCCTTCTCAAGAACCCAACCCAACAAAAGACGTGCGCGATCTAGCTGGTACCGCGGAGAAGCCAAGTTGCAACAGGCGTCGTCTGCAGTTCAGCTCTCAGGAGACGCCTCCAGCTGCCGACTTCACCGAGCCTCAGATAGGCGAGGTGCGAAATATGATCAGCCCCAACACACTCAAGAAGGCGGTCTGTGAGCAGAACTCGGTCCCATTACAGGAGAAGAAGAAGGCACGCAAAAGAAAGACTAACAAGGGTGCGGGCCAGCCGGCACCGAGTACGATCCGTGCTCAGGACGGGCCACCTTCACCTGAGGATATCTCGAGGAGGGTGCATGTGGCGGGTAGGCCGATGCTACCGAGAAATATGCTCGATGCTGCAACCGGTGCTATGCGGAGTCTGCATGACAGTGTTCTTTCTTTGGAGAAGCGGCGTCTCGGAGAGAAGGATGTGGCATACCCGGTTTTCGCGGCCAAGGTGCCAGAGGGCAAGGGCTTTGTGGATAACTCCATCGGGGGTACGATCGTCCTGCGGTTTGATGACATCCACGCTATGTTGAACCTTCATCCGCTGCACTACACCTTCGTTCGGCTATTTTCGCTGAGTATGGAGATGCGGATCATTCGCGACAAGACCCCGGACATCGTGATAGTCGACCCCTTCTACATGCGTGCCAAGATCTTGGGCAGCGCTGGGGACCGGCAAGTCGCGAGTTCTTACCTCGAAGGCGTCATTCTGGCAAACCAAGATAAGGATAACTTCCTCGTGCCTTACTTTCCCGAGTAAGTCCTCCCCTCAACCGCCCCGTAACATATGAATTCTTAGATTTCGATCGTTTTTCTTTTAACATTCCGTGTTTTCTGCAGTGACACATGTTGCACGCTCATCCTCCTAAGCCCCAAATATTCCATGGCCACGTATTTCGACCCGGACCGTCAGTCGAACATAGACTACACAAATGTCAAGAAGGTTCTTGATGATGTTCTCCCCGGCTACGTCAAATCTGGAGGCACCTTCACCAGGCCTATTCATAAGTACGGCAAGCACGTGTTCTCCCACAATACGACGTTCTGCTGCGTCAAGCAGCCGCCTGGCGGTCAGAAGGGTGCCTACTACGCCATCCATCACATGCGGGCGATCGTACGGGACCATCATCAACTTCTGCTACCGAGTAGACTCAAAGATTGGGCCGCGAGCGTGTCGGCAATCCAGGACGCGGACATCAGACAAGAATTCTTTCGCATCCAGTCGGAGTTTGCGGAAATCATCCATCAAGATGTCCTTCGTACCGCGGGGCAGTTCTACCTCAGAAATCAACCATCCAACAGTGACATCGACACAATCCTACAAATGCAGGCTGACAACGCCCGTTCTTTCATGACTCCCACGATAGACGGCGGCTTCATCCACGCTCCGGTCCCTTGAGTCGAGTCGAAAGTAGTGATGCTGTGTCTAGTTCTGAAACATCGATTGGCTCATGTTGTAATTAAACTTTAATGAACTTGTAGTATGTCTCTTTGGTTTCGAGAGTCGTTCAACTTAAGATGTAATCGATGCTATTAATGTCTTGCTTTTCTCTTCCGATCGTTCTGTTGCATACTTATATATTGCTTATGTATTGTCTGTGAATTGGTACTAACGTTTCGTTTGGCTACTGCATAGCGATGCCGTGGTATGTCGTGTACAAGGGTAAGGTTCCCGGAGTCTACGACGACTGGGAGGAGTGTCGGAGACAGGTTCACCGATTCAGCGATAACAGTTACAAAGGGTACGCCACTAGGGCCGAGGCCAAATCTAGATACGCCCGCTATCTACCGGGAGAGGGGAGGGAGCGTTGGAGGAACTGAATGAAGACGAGTTTCATCGTGATGATGCTCATCGTGATGACCGCAGCTCTCTTCTATGTGATGGTAGTTTAGATGATCGATATCGAGTTGTAATGTGAAGACAAACTCGCGGTCTCGAGACTTGTAATATAATGTTCTATCTTTGTTCGGTGTTTTCAATTCGGAGACTAATATGATGACTTGTATTCGAAGTCTAAAATGATGAATTGTATTCAGAGACTAATCTTCTATTGTATTCGATGAATCTGTTGTTGATGTGTGCTGTCTATATTTTGTCCAATTATACATTTTGTAACCTGTGCAAAAAACAGAAAATAAAAAAATAAAAAAACCCTAATATTCATACTAATGGCGCATCACATCATAGTGCGCCATTAGTATGCCAAAGGATACTAATGGCGCATCATTAAACAGTGCGCCATTAGTATGCCGAAGTTACTAATGACGCATCTTGCTGTCGTGCGCCATTAGTATGCCAAAGCACCTGGGTATACATGGCCCCCTGGGAGGCATACTAATGGCGCACTGTTGTATATACTAATGGCGCATCGGTTGTGCGCCATTAGTATACCAGATACTAATGGCGCACCTGTGGTGCGCCATTAGTAAAATATACTAATGGCGTGCTACTAATGGCGCACCACTAATGCGCCATTAATGGCCAAATTAGGTGCGCCATTAGTAGGCCTTTTCCTAGTAGTGTGATGTAGAAATTGAACCTTCTGTTGATCTTGATAACCCACAATCAAAGAATCAACATTATGATAAGAGAGACTTTGTTGCTAGGAAGCACGGTAAAGAAAGAGAACCATGGGTTCAGAAACCCATGCCTTTTCCTCCTAAACCATCCAAGAAAAAGGATGATGAGGATTTTGAGCGCTTTGCTGAAATGATTAGACCTATCTTTTTGCGTATGCGTTTGACTGATATGCTTAAAATGAATCCTTATGCTAAATATATGAAAGAAATAGTTACTAATAAAAGAAAGATTCCGGAAGCTGAAATTTCCACCATGCTTGCTAATTATACTTTTAAGGGTGGAATACCAAAGAAACTTGGAGATCCAGGAGTACCAACTATACCATGCTCCATTAAAAGAAACTATGTTAAAACTTCTTTATATGATCTTGGAGCCGGTGTTAGTGTTATGCTTCTCTCTTTATATCGTAGACTTGATTTGAATAAGCTGACACCTACTGAAATATCTTTGCAAATGGCTGATAAATCAACTACTATACCTGTCGGTATTTGTGAGGATGTGCCTATTGTGGTTGCAAACGTTACTATTTTAACAGACTTTGTTATTCTTGATATTCTCGAGGACGATAGTATGTCTATTATTCTTGGAAGACCCTTTTTGAATATGAAGGGGCTGTTATTGATTTCACTAAAGGCAATGTCACTTTTCCTGTTAATGGTAATGAGCATACGGTACATTTTCTGAGGAAACAACCTCAAGTCCAGAGTATCAATTCTATTGGAAAAATTTCAACAATTACTATTGGAGGTTTTGAATTTCCTCTTCCTACTGTCAAAAAGAAATATGACATTCTTATTGTTGGGGACATGCATATCCCCGTTGAGGTAACCTAGTGTTATTCGAAAATTCTCCGGTTTCATGTTATTCGAAATGAGTTTATTAACAAGACCTGATCAACCTTGTTAGTGGATTCCTTTTGATGAGCATGAGATGGATGAATTTAGAAAACACAACTCTCTGTACCCTCTTTTTACTTTCTATTATTTATATTAAATAATGCAAAAATAGTATTTTTCTGTTTGTTTTCTGAATTATCTATGCAATAAAAAATACCCCAAAAATAAAAGTTCTCCAAATGCCCTGAAATTTAAATATGATTTTTCTAGAATATTTGAGAATATCTGGCACTGAGAACACAACATGGGGAGCAAGCACCTGGCCACGAGGATCCAGGGCGTGCCCCTTGCCTCATGGGCCCATGGTGGCTCCCCTCCACTTATTCTAGCCACCACACACTCCTTCCTCCCAAAAAAAATCGCCAACTAGCTCAAACATGAGTTCAAGCTCATCTTGCTGCCATTTTCGATCTCCTAGCTCAAAGCTCCATTCACTAAACTGCTTTGGGGGGTTGTTCTTTGGTATGTGACTCCTCCAATGGTCCAATTAGTTTTTGTTCTAGTGCTTTATTCATTGCAAATTTTTGCTGCTTAGGTGACCCTGTTCTTGAGCTTGCATGTCAAATTTATATGGTCAAAAGTAGTTTTAATGCTTGAAATAGTCTCTAGGCACTTGTGGGAGTAGTTGCTATCAATTTTGTTGAGTTCGGTTCACTTTTAATTTGAAGTTACTAAAAATTTCAAAAAAAAATCAGAGGAAGAAATATGTTTAGGAAAACGTACCAAGGTGGTTCTTCAAGAAAGCAAGGATCAAGGCCCGCAATACGTGATGCGGACGAGGAACCACCAAGAGAAGCTCAAGTGCGGTCTTGTGAATGGCCGTCAGACGATTTCATGGTTCGAGCGGGAATTAAGGAGAAATTTGATGCATATGTGCGTAATGCTGAACTCGAGGGCTTCATTCTAGATAAGTGCCCTCAATACTATCACCTAACTGATTCCTTTGTAAAAAGGTTCAAATTTTCATCTTCACGTAATTCTCACCCTGTCCTATTTGATCTTTATGATAAATCTTATACCATAGACTTAGAAGATTTTAATACTGCCTGCAAACTCCCACAATGGGGTAGTGCTAGTGAACCTAGCAAATCTTAGCTTAGAAATTTTCTTGCTAGTATTACAGTGGGGGAATCGAGAGATATAACACAAGCCACTATAGGGAGCATTCATTTTCCTGCTATACATTATTTTGCTCTTTTCGTAGGAAGGTGCATAAACGGTAAAGATGAAGCATGTCACATGTGTGTACCTAATTTTAGTGTTCTCAGGAGCGCTGTTTTAGGAGATAGACAATATAACTTGGGGGCCATTGTTGCACGTAGGTTGCATAATAATCGTATTCATGGAGATTTCTTTGGTGGAATTTATGCAACTCGTATTGCTATCTTTCTTGAGATACCCATACTTGGATATGATATTGAGTTGCCTCTTCTTTATTTATATTATGAGGCTATGGTTCGTCATCAGTTTGTTGAGAGGAACGATCAGTTCCTCCAGTACTGACTAATCTTTGACAGACGACACACCTATCACGTCGCTCTCCCTGCCCCTACTTTCTTTGACTTTCAGGCAAAGGGGAGATATTTTATAACCAGGGAGGAGGCGACCAAGTAATAAAGAAGGGCGGAGACAGCTCGCCTCCAAGCTGTAGCTCATCAGGCAATTGCTGCTGCATCTCAGTACGACCCCAACTACAACTTTGGATATCCGCCAGGCCAGCCGTGGCCATAGATCAACTTAGGCTAAAAGCCTAAGCTTGGGGGAGTACGTATTTCTCACCGACATTACATTCATGCTCACACAATCATGCTAGTTGTCGGTGCTCATACTTTTTCATTGTGATATCCATGCTAGTTTATTTCCCTTTTTATGCTTCCTTCTTGTGTGTTCGATAAACCTTAAGAAAAACAAAAAATATTAGTTGTAGATTTTAGTTAGTTTACTTTTCATGCTGTAGTAGTAGTTATTAAAAAGAAAACCCAAAAAGATTTCTCGTTCTTCTTTTGCTTGTTGGGAGCTTTCCCGTGTAAATAATTTTGTTTCTTTTCTTTGGGGGTCGAGAGGAGAAAACCATGATGAAAATGTTGAGTGGCTCTTATATGCATTATTGTTGATCTAACAAAGAGCCCATATTACCTTGCCTTCTCTCTTGAATTGAATGCTTGCATATTCCAGCTTAGTCCAATGCACGTGCACTATTATTATTATCCATACTATTCGGTTGTGCAAGTGAAAGGCAATAATGATGATTATATGATGAACTTATTGAGATGAGAAAAGCTGGTATGAACCCGACCTCTCTTGTTTTTGTAAATATGTTTAGTTCATCGTTCCTGATTCGGCCTATTATGAAAGAAACATATTTGCAATGACAATTAGAGATTGTAGTTGCTTGATAACCCGCAAGTATAGGGGATCGCAACAGTTTTCGAGGGTAAAGTACCCAACCCAAATTTATTGATTCGACACAAGGGGAGCCAAAGAATACTCTCAAGTATGAGCAGCTGAGATGTCAATTCAACCACACCTGGAAACTTAATATCTGCAGCAAAGTATTTAGTAGCAAAGTAATATGATAGTAGTGATAACTGTAACAAAAGGTAACGGTAGTAAAAGCAATGTTTTTGGTATTTTGTAGTGATGATAGTAATAGCAACGGGAAAGTAAATAAGCGAAGAACAATATATGGAAAGCTCATAGGCAATGTATCGGTGATGGAGAATTATGCCCGATGCGGTTCATCATGTAACCGTCATAACCTAGGGTGACACAGAACTAGCTCCAGTTCGTCAATGTAATGTAGGCATGTATTCTACCTATAGTAATTCATGCTTATGGAAAAGAACTTGCATAACATCTTTTGTCCTCCCCTCCTGTGGCAGCGGGGTCCTTACGGAAACTAAGGGATATTAAGGCCTCCTTTTAATAGAGTACCAGAACAAAGCATTAACACATAGTGAATACATGAACTCCTCAAACTACGGTCATCACCAGTAAGTATCCGGATTATTGTCACTTCGGGGTTAACGGATCATAACACATAATAGGTGACTATAGACTTGCAAGATAGGATCAAGAACACTCATATATTGATGAAAACATAATAGGTTCAGATCTAAAATCATGGCACTCGGGACCTAGTGACAAGCATTAAGCATAGCAAAGTCATAGCAACATCAATCTCAGAACATAGTGGACACTAGGGATCAAACCCTAACAAAACTAACTCGATTACATGATAGATCCCATCCAACCCATCACCGTCCAGCAAGCCTACGATGGAATTACTCACGCACGGCGGTGAGCATCATTAAATTGGTGATGGAGGATGGTTGATGATGACGATGGCGACGGATTCCCCTCTCCGGAGCCCCGAACGGACTCCAGATCAGCCCTCTCGAGAGGTTTTAGGGCTTGGCGGCGGCTTCGTATCGTAAAACGCGATGATTTCTTCTCTCTGATTTTTTCTCCCCGAAACTCAATATATGGAGTTGGAGTTGGAGTCGGAGAGGCAACAGGGGGCCCACGAGGTAGGGGGGCGCGCCCTAGGGGGGCAGGCGCGCCCCCACCCTCATGGAGAGGTGGTGGGCCCCCTGGCCTTCATCTTTTGCAGGTATTTTTCTTATTTTCCGAAAAGTGGCTCCGTGAAGTTTCAGGTCATTCTGAGAACGTTTGTTTCTGCACATAAATAACACCATGGTAATTCTGCTGAAAACAGCATCAGTATGGGTTAGTTCCATTCAAATCATGCAAGTTAGAGTCCAAAACAAGGGCAAAAGTGTTTGGAAAAGTAGATACGACGGAGACGTATCAACTCCCCCAAGCTTAAACCTTTGCTTGTCCTCAAGCAATTCAGTTGATAAACTGAAAGTGATAAAGAAAAACTTTACAAACTCTGTTTGCTCTTGTTGTTGTAAATATGTAAAGCCAGCATTCAAGTTTTCAGCAAAGATTATAACTAACCACATTCACAATAACGTATAGGTCTCAAGTTTACTCATATCAATAGCATAATCAACTAGCGAGCCATAATAATAAATCTCGGATGACAACACTTTCTCAAAACAATCATAATATGATATAACAAGATGGTATCTTGCTAGCCCTTTTTGAGACCGCAAAACATAAATACAGAGCACCTTTAAAGACCAAGGACTGACTAGACATTGTAATTCATGGTAAAAGAGATCCAGTCAAGTCATACTCAATGTAAACTAATAGTAATGAATGCAAATTACAGCGGTGCTCTCCAACTGGTGCTTTTTAATAAGAGGATGATGACTCAGCATAAAAGTAAATAGATAGGCTCTTCGCAGAGGGAAGCAGGGATTTGTAGAGGTGCCAGAGCTCAGTTTTGAAACAGAGGTGAATAATATTTTGAGCGGTATACTTTCATTGTCAACATAACAACCAAGAGATGGCGATATCTTCCATGCTACACACATTATAGGTGATTCCCAAACAGAATGGTAAAGTTTATACTCCCCCTTCCACCAACAAGCATCAATCCATGGCTTGCTCGAAACAACGAGTGCCTCCAACTAACAAGAGTCCCAGGGGGAGTTTTGTTTGCAATTATTTTGATTTAGTTTGCATAAAGCATGGGACTGGGCATCCCGGTGACCAACCATTTATCTCGTGAGTGAGGAGCGGAGTCCACTCCTCTTGAGAATAACCCGCCTAACATGGAAGATACAGACAGCCCTAGTTGATACATGAGCTATTCGAGGATACAAAACAGGATATTTATTTGAAGGTTAGAGTTTGGCACATACAAATTTACTTAGAATGGCAGGTAGATACCGTATATAGGTAGGTATAGTGGACTCATGTGGAATAACTTTGGGGTTTAAGGAGTTTGGATGCACAAGCAGTATTCCCGCTTAGTACAGGTGAAGGCTAGCAAAAGACTGGGAAGCGACCAACTAGAGAGCGACAACAGTCATGAACATGCATTAAAATTAATCAACATCGAATGCAAGCATGAGTAGGATATAATCCACCATGAACATAAATATCATGAAGGCTATGTTGATTTTGATTCAACTACATGCGTGAACATGCGCCAAGTCAAGTCACTTAAATCATTCAGAGGAGGATACCACCCTATCATACCACATCATAACTATCTCAATAGCATGTTGGCATGCAAGGTAAACCATTATAACTCATAGCTAATCAAGCATGGCATAAGAAACTATGATCTCTAGTTGCCATTGCAAACATGTTTATTCATAATAGGCTGAATCAGGAACGATGTACTAATCATATTTACAAAAACAAAAGAGGTCGAGTTCATACCAGCTTTTCTCATCTCAGCCAGTCCATCATATAACATCATAATTTCCTTTCATTTGCACGATCGAATGATGTAAATAATAATAATAGTGCACGTGCATTGGACTAAGCTGGAATCTGCAGGCATTCAATAAACAGGAGAAGACAAGGCAATATGGGCTCTTTTGTCAGGTAAACAATAATGCATATAAGAGCCACATCAAAAATTTAATTATGGTCTTCTTCTATCGACCCCCAAGGAAAAGAAAAGAAATAAAACTATTTACACAGGAAAGCTCCCAACAAGTAAAAGAAGAACAAGAAATCTTTTTGAGTTTTCTTTTTAATTACTACTACAAGCATGGAAGGTAAATTAATTAAAAGCTACAACTAATTTTTTTTGGTTTTTCTTAAGGTTTATTAAACACACAAGAAGAAAGCATAAAAAGGAAAATAAACTAGTGGATGATACAATGAAAAAGTATGAGCACCGACATCTAGCAATGAGTGTGTGAACATAAATGTAATGTTGGTGGGAAATACGTACTCCCCCAAGCTTAGGCTTTTGGCTTAAGTTAGTCTATGGCCACGGCTGGCCTGGCGGATATCCATCATAATAGTTGGGGTCGTACCGCGATGCAGCGGCTATCGCCTGCTGAGCTGCAGTGTGGCGACGAGCGGCCTCCGCTCTCCTCTCGTACTCATATGCCTCCTCTCTGGTAATGGTATATCTTCCTCTTGCCTGATAATCAAAGAAGGCAGGAGCATGGAGAGTAATACGGACAACACGA
This sequence comes from Triticum aestivum, assembly GCF_018294505.1. Taxonomy (NCBI): domain Eukaryota; kingdom Viridiplantae; phylum Streptophyta; class Magnoliopsida; order Poales; family Poaceae; genus Triticum; species Triticum aestivum. The sequence goes on along the minus strand of NC_057806.1, from coordinate 686,736,565 downwards.
CATCTGTCAAAGATTAGTCGATACTAAAGAGGTGATTCGTTCCTCTCGACAAACTGGTGGTGAACCATAGCACTAAAATCTAGATAAGCAGGAGGTAATTCAATATCATCTTCGCGTATGGCTATACCAAGAAAATTAGCTATGCGGGTTGCATAAATTCCACCAAAGAAATCTCCATTAAGTCTATTAAGATGCAACCTACGTGCAACAATGGCTCCCAAATTATATGATTTGTCTCCTAACACATCACTCCTAAGAATACTAAGATCTGAGACACACATGTGACATGCTTCATCTTTACCATTAATGCATCTACCTATAAAAAGAGCAAAATAATGTATAGCAGGAAAGTGAATGCTCCCTATGGTGGCTTGTGTTATATCCCTAGATTCTCCCACAGTTATGCTAGCAAGAAAATCTCTAAATTCAGATTTGCGAGGATCCCTTTATACTACCCCATTGTGGAAGTTTGCAAGCAGTGGTAAAATCCTCTAAGTCCATAGTGTAAGATTTATCATAAAGATCAAACATGACAGTTGGAGAATTACGTGAAGTTGAAAATTCAAACCTCCTCATAAAGGTACTGGTGAGGTTGTGATATTGGCTGCACTTCTCTTCCTCGAAGCTCACAAGATCAGCGTTACGCAAATATGCATTGAATTCTTCCTTAATTCCCGCTCGATCCATAAAGTTCTCAGAGGGCCATTCACAAGGACGCACTGGAGCGTCTCTTGGTGGCTCGTCATCAGCATCACGCATTGCAAGCCTGGGTCCTTGCTTCCTTGAAGAACCACCTTGGAACATTTTCCTAAGCATATTTTTTCCTCTGAAAAATTATGAATTTTTTTAGTAACTTCAAAATAAAGGTAAACCGAACTCAATAATGTTGGTAGAAACTACTCCTACAAGTGTCTAGAGCCTATATCATGCATCAAAACTACTTGGAACCATATAAATTTGACATGCAAACTCAAGAACAGGGTCACCTAAGCAGCAAAAATTTGCAATGAATAAAGCACTAGAACAAAAACTAATTGGACCAATGGAGGAGTCACATACCATGGAACAATCTCCCTAAGCAGTTTTGTGAGAGGTGCTTTGAGCAAGGAGATCGAAAATGGCAGCAAAATGAGCTAGAACTCGTGCTTGAGCTGGATATTCGTGTTTGTGGGAGGAAGATGAAGTTTGTGGGTGCAGGAATAAGTGGAGGAGGGCCACCGTGGGCCCACGAGGCAGGGGGCACGCCCAGGGGGTAGGGCGCGCCCTCCACCCTCGTGGGCAGGTGGTTGACCCCCCTGCTGTGTCCTTAGTGCCAAATATTCTCAAATATTCTGGAAAAAATCATATTTAAATTTCAGGGCATTTGGAGAACTTTTATTTTTGAGGTATTTTTATATTGCACGGATAATCAGATAATAGACAAAAAAATATTTATTTTTATTTTATTTAATATAAATAACAGAAAGTAAAAGTGGGGTACAAAAGGTTGTGCCTTCTAGTTTCATCCATCTCATGATCATCAAAAGGAATCCACTAACAAGGTTGATCAAGTCTTGTTAACGAACCCATTCCGAATAACACGGAACCGAAGAAATTTCGAATAACACTATGTTACCTCAACGGGGATATGCACATGCCCAATAATAAGAAATCATATTTCTTCTTGACAGTAGGAAGAGGAAATTCAAAACCTCCAAATATAATCGATGGCATTTTTCCAATAGAGTCGATCCTATGAACTTGAGGTTGTTTCCTCGGAAAGTGTACCGTATGCTCATTACCATTAACATGAAAAGTGACATTGCCTTTAGTGCAATCAATAACATCCCCTGCAGTATTCAAAAAGGGTCTTCCAAGAATAATAGACATACTATTGTCCTCGGGAATATCAATAATAACAAAGTCCGTTAAAATAGTAACGTTTGCAACTACAACAGGCACATCCTCAATAATACCGATAGGTATAGCAGTTGATTTATCAGCCATTTGCAAAGATATTTCAGTAGGTGTCAACTTATTCAAATCAAGTCTACGATATAAAGAGAGAGGCATAACACTAACACCGGCTCCAAGATCACATAAAGCAGTTTTAACATAGTTTCTTTTAATGGAGCATGGTATAGCTGGTACACCGGGATCTCCAAGTTTCTTTGGTATTCCACCCTTAAAAGTATAATTAGCAAGCATGGTGGAAATTTCAGCTTCTGGTATCTTTATTTTATTTGTAATAATATCTTTCATGTACTTAGCATAAGGATTGATTTTGAGCATATCAGTTAATCGCATACGCAAAAAGATAGGTCTAATCATTTCGGCAAAGCGCTCAAAATCCTCATCATCCTTTTTCTTAGATGGTTTGGGAGGAAAAGGCATGGGTTTCTGAACCCAAGGCTCTCTTTCTTTACCATGTTTCTTAGCAACAAAGTCTTTCTTATCATAACGTTGGTTCTTTGATTGTGGGTTATCAAGATCAACAGCAGGTTCAATTTCTATGTCATTATCATTACTAGGTTGAGCATCATTATGAACATTATCATTAACATTACCACTGGTTTCAGGTTCATTACTAGATTGTGTTTCAGCATCAGAAATAGAAATATCATTTGGATTCTCAGGTGTTTCAGTAATAGGTTCACTAGAAGCATGCAAAGTCCTATCATTTTTCTTTTTCTTCTTTTTAGAAGAACTAGGTACATCTATGTCATTTCTCTGAGAATCTTGCTCAATTCTCTTAGGGTGGCCTTCAGGATACAAAGGTTCATGAGTCATTCTACCAGTTCTAGTAGCCACTCTAACATCATTATCATTATCTTTACTATTCAATTCATTGAGCAAATCATTTTGAGCTTTAAGTACTTGTTCTACTTGAGTGGTAACCATAGAAGCATGTTTACTAATAAGTTTAAGTTCACCTTTAACATTAGCCATATAATCACCCAAGTGTTCAAGCATATTTGAATTGTATTTCAATTGTCTACCAAAATAAGCATTAAAATCTTCTTGCTTAGCCATAAATTTATCAAACTCATCTAAGCATGGGCTAGCAAATTTAGTAAATGGGATTACAGCTTTATCATATCTATAGAGAGAATTTACCTTTACTACCTGTGTCGGGTTATCAAGACCATGAGTTTCTTCAATAGGTAATGGATTAAGATTATATGTTTCTTCAACAGGCGGTAAATTAAGACCATGTATTTCTTCAATAGGAGGTAAATTCTTAACTTCTTCAGCTTTAATACCTTTTTCTTTCGTAGATTTCTTTGCCCCTTGCATATCTTCCGGACTGAGAAATAGAATACCCCTCATCTTCGGAGTTGGTTTAGGAATAGGCTCAGGAATTGGCTCCGGAGGTGTCCAATTATTTTCATTTGTCAACATATTATTCAATAGAATTTCAGCTTCATCTGGTGTTCTTTCCCTGAAAATAGAATCAGCACAACTATCCAGGTAATCTCTGGAGGCATCAGTTAGTCCATTATAAAAGATATCAAATATTTCATTTTTCTTAAGAGCATGATCAGGCAAAGCATTAAGTAATTGGAGAATGGGACTAACATATTGATCCAGTGCCCAGTGCCAGTTCCTGTCTGTTGCATGTTTTTGATTTCGCAGAATATCCATATCAAACAGAGTCCAAACGGGATAAAAACAGACGGAGCTTATTTTTGGAAAATATGGAAAATTCGGAAGGAAAATCAACACGAACCAGTGCCCGAGGTGGTCACGAGGCAGGGGGCACGCCCCTACCCTTGTGAGCCCACCGTAAAGCGGTTGACGCTCTTCTTTTTCCGCAAGTAAGCTAATATTCGGAAAAAAATCACGGCGAAGGTTTCAGGCCAATCGGAGTTACGGATCTCCATATATATACGAAACGATGAAACAGAGCCAGCACAGAACGCAGAAACAGAGAGAGAGAGAGAGAGAGAGAGAGAGAGAGAGAGAGAGAGAGAGAGAGAGAGAGAGAGAGACAAATCCAATCTCGGAGGGGCTCTCGCCCCTCCCTTGCCATGGAGGCCATGGACCAGAGGGGAAACCCTTCTCCCATCTAGGGAAGAGGTCAAGGAAGAAGAAGAAGGAGGGGGGGCTCTCTCCCCCTTGCTTCCGGTGGCACCGGAGTGCTACCGGGGGCCATCATCATCACCGCGATCTACACCAACACCTCCTCCATCTTCACCAACATCTCCATCACTTTCTCCCCTCTATCTACAGTGGTCCACTCCCCCGCAACCCGCTGTACCCTCTACTTGAACATGGTGCTTTATGCTTCATATTATTATCCAGTGATGTGTTTCCATCCTATCATGTCTGAGTAGATTTTCGTTGTCCTATCGGTGGTTGATGAATTGCTATGATTGATTTAATTTTCTTGTGGTTATGTTGCTGTCCTTTGGTGCCCATCATATGATTGCGCGCGTGGATCACACCCTATGGTTAGTTGTATGTTGATAGGACTATGTATTGGAGGGCAAGAGTGGCAGAAGCTTCAACCTAGCATAGAAATTGATGCATACGGGATTGAAGGGGGACCAATATATCTTAATGCTATGGTTGGGTTTTACCTTAATGAACATTAGTAATTGCGGATGCTTGCTAATAGTTCCAATCATACATGCATAGAATTCCAAGTCAGGGATGACATGCTAGCAGTGGCCTCTCCCACATAATACTTGCTATCGGTCTAGTAAAGTAGTTAATTGCTTAGGGGCAATTTCGCAACTCCTACCACCACTTTTCCACACTCTCTATATTTACTTTATTGTTTCTTAATCTAAACAGCCCCTACTTTTTATTTACATAATCTTTATTATCTTGCAAACCTATCCAACAACACCTACAAAGTACTTCTAGTTTCATACTTGTTCTAGGTAAAGAAAACGTCAAGCGTGCGTAGAGTTGTATCGGTGGTCGATAGAACTTGAGGGAATATTTGTTATACCTTTAGCTCCTCGTTGGGTTCGACACTCTTACTTATCGAAAACTGTTGTGATCCCCTACACTTGTGGGTTATCAAGACCTTTTTCTGGCGCCGTTGCCGGGGAGCAATAGCGTGGGGTGAATATTCTCGTGTGTTCTTATTTGCTTTATCACTAAGTAATTTTTATTTGCTGTTCTTAGTTGTCCTTTATCTTTAGTTATGGATATGGAACACGAAATACCCAAAAAAATAGGTGTACTTTCTGCTCATGGAGATGGGGAACCTCCTAAAACCCTGGATGCTGGTTATGTGAAAGATATTATGTACTACTTTAATAATCCTGAGAAAACCCCATTCAATTATGTAATGGGAGTAACGTTGGATCAACGCGAATACTTTAGGGATTATCGCTTGACACAAAAGGGAAACTATTATGGGATCAAATTTATATATTGAAGTGGTATGCTAGACAACTATGCTCGGAATATGATTATACTTATTGCTCTAGGATGAATTCTCCACACCTCCCCTTTTCATGCAAATTTAATGATAATGAAACCTTGGCTTCTTATGCTAGAGGTATATATGATTACTATGATGTGGAACAAATAGAAGAATTTGTTGCTTTTATGGGTGCTTATGAAATTGAATCTATGTTTAAAGAGTTTGATGATATTGATGATGCTTGTTATAGATCTGAAAATTTAGCTATCCTCAAATATTGCTATGAGAATTATGAATACAATTATGAAATTAATGCACTTATTAAGAAAGTCTCCGCTGTCCAAGAAGAGACTAATATTTTGCAGGAATCTCTGGAAGAAGAAGTTGATGACACTGTGAGCTCATTGGATGAAAAAGATGAGGAGGAGAGCGAAGAACAAAAGGAGGAAGAGCGGATTGATCACCCATTCCCACCTTCTAATGAGAGTATCTCTTCAACTCATACATTGTTTAATTCCCCTTCGTGCTTACCGAAGTATGATTGCTATGATGACTGTTATGATCCCGTTGATTCTTTTGAAATATCCCTTTTTTGATGATGCTTGCTATGCTTATGGCCAAGATGCCAATATGAATTATTCTTATGGAGATGAACTTGCTATAGTTCCTTATGTTAAACATGAAATTGTTGCTATTGCACCCACGCATGATAGTCCTATTATATTTTTGAATTCTCCCGATTATACTATATCCGAGAAGTTTGCACTTATTAAGGATTATATTGATGGGTTGCCTTTTACCGTTGCACATGATGATTTCGATAAATATAATATGCATGTGCTTGCTGCTCCTACTTGCAATTATTATGAGAGAGGAACTATATCTCCACCTCTCTATGTTTCCAACATGATAAAATTGCAAGAAACTGTTTATACTATGCATTGGCCTTTACTAGGTGTGCATGAATTGTTCTTTTATGACATGCCGATGCATAGAAAGAGAGTTAGACTGTGCCATTGCTTGATATATGTTGCTTTGTGCTCACTACTAAATGCCAAATCATTGTTAATTAAAATTGGCTTTGATATACCTTGGGATCCGGGTGGATCCATTACTTGAGCACTATATGCCTAGCTTAATGGCTTTAAAGAAAGCACTGCCAGGGAGACAACCCGGAAGGTTTAGAGATTCATTTATTTCTGTTGACTTCTTTCATATAGTTTAAAAACAACAAAAATAAAGAGGGGAACCCAAAGCTTTTTCAAAAAGAAAAGCGAAAGTGAGAAAGACTAGCATTGTTGAAGTGGGAGAGCTCCTCGAACTTTGTTCATGCTCACTAAAACTTTGTGAATCTTGATTACAGAAACTTTTCAACAAATATAATTACCCCCTTTTACAATTCCATTGTATTATAAAAATAATGTGCTAAGGTTTGCCTTTAGGATGTATACATTTGCTTGATGGATTGTACGGTGCAGGACATAAACTTTGGCTGTAGTGAATGATTTTACATTTTTAGCTGGCACGTCAAATAGTTCTGATTCTTTTTGCACTGTATTCCTATACAAATTGTTTATTTTTCGTAATTTTGGTAGAATTTTTCAAGTATCATAAGTATGGTGAATGTTCAGATTATTATAGACTGTTCTGTTTTAGACATATTCGGTTTTTGATGCATAGTTTGCTTGTTTTGATGAAACTATCAATTTATATTAGTGGATTAAGCCATGAAAAAGTTATATTACAATAGACACAATGCAAAAACAAAATATCAATTGGTTTGCAATAGTACTTAGAGTAGTGATTTGCTTTATTATACTAACGGATCTTACCGAGTTTTTTGTTGAAATTTTGTGTGGATGAAGTGTTCGATGATTGAGAAGGTCTCGATGTGAGAAGAAGGAAGAGAGGCAAGAGCTCAAGCTTGGGTATGCCCGAGGCACCCCAAGTAAATATTCAAGGAGACTCAAGCGTCTAAGATTGGGGATGCTGGGGAGGCATCCCCTCTTTCTTCAACAAATATCGGTATGTTTTCGGATTCGTTTCGTTCATGCGATATGTGCAAGTCTTGGAGGGTCTTTTGCATTTAGGTTTTTATTTTTCTTTTTATGCACCATGCTGGTATGAGATGGTCCTTGGTTGATTTATATAATGCTCTTTGCACTTCACTTATATCTTTTGAGTATGGCTTTATAAAATGCTTCATGTGCTTCACTTATATCATTTGAAGTTTGGATTGCCTGTTTCTCTTCACTTAGGCAACCGCCATTTGTAGAATGCTCTTTTGCTTCACTTATACTTGTTAGAGCGTGGGCATATCTTTTGTAGAAAGAATTAAACTCTCTTTCTTCACTTATATCTATTTAGAGAGAGGACAGGAACTGGTCACTCACATGGTTAGTCATAAAATCCTACATAAACTTGTAGATCGCTGAATATGATATGTTTGATCCCTTGCAATAGTTTTGCGATATAAAGATGGTGATATTAGAGTCATGCTAGTGGGTAGTTGGGGATTAGTAGAAATACTTGTGTTGAGGTTTGTGATTCCCGTAGAATGCACGTATGGTGAACCGTTATGTGATGAAGTCGGAGCATGAGGTATTTATTGATTGTCTTCCTTATGAGTGGCGGTCGGGGACGAGCGATGGTCTTTTCCTACCAATCTATCCCCCTAGGAGCATGCGCGTAGTACTTTGTTTCGATGACTAATAGATTTTGCAATAAGTATGTGAGTTCTTTATGACTAATGTTGAGTCCATGGATTATACGCACTCTCACCCTTCCACCATTGCTAGCCTCTCTAGTACCACGCAACTTTCACCGGTACCATAAACCCACCATATACCTTCCTCAAAACAGCCACCATACCTACCTATCATGGCATTTTCATAGCCATTCCGAGATATATTGCCATGCAACTTCCATCATCATCATTATCATGACTTGAGCATTCATTGTCATATTGCTTTGCATGATCGTAAGATAGCTAGATTGATTTTTTCATGGCTTGTCCGTTTTTTATGTCATTGCTACGCTAGATCATTGCACATCTCGGTACACCGCCGGAGGCATTCATATAGAGTCATATCTTTGTTCTAGTATTGAGTTGTAATATTGAGTTGTAAGTAAATAAAAGTGTGATGATCATTATTAGAGCATTGCCCCAGTGAGGAAAGGATGATGGATACTATGATTCCCCCATAAGTCGGGATGAGACTCCAGACTTTACAAAAAAATAAAAGAGGCCAAAGAAGCCCAAATAAAAAAAGGCCAATGAAGCCCACCAAAAAAATAATAATAAAAAATGAGAGAAAAAGAGAGAAGGGGCGGTGCTACTATCCTTTTTCCACACTTGTGCTTCAAAGTAGCACCATGTTCTTCATATAGAGAGTCTCTTGAGTTATCACTTTCATATACTAGTGGGAATTTTCATTATAGAACTTGGCTTGTATATTCCGATGATGGGCTTCCTCAAATGCCCGAGGTCTTCATGAGCAAGCAAGTTGGATGCACAACCACTTAGTTTCAGTTAGAGCTTTCATACACTTATAGCTCTAGTGCATCCGTTGCATGGCAATCCCTACTCACTCACATTGATATCTATTGATGGGCATCTCCATAGCCCGTTGATACGCCTAGTTGATGTGAGACTATCTTCTCCTTTTTGTCTCCTCCACCATCATATTCTATTCCACCTATAGTGCTATGTCCATAACTCACGCTCATGTATTGCGTGAAAGTTGAAAAGGTTTGCGAACGTCAAAAGTATGAAACAATTGCTTGGCTTGTCATCGGGGTTGTGCATGATTTGAATATTTTGTGTGGTGAAGATGGAGCATAGCCAGACTATATGATTTTGTAGGGATAACTTTCTTTGTCCATGTTATTTTGAAAATACATGATTGCTTTATTAGTATGCTTGAAGTATTATTATCTTAATGTCAAAGGATAGACTATTGCTTTGAATCACTCCTGTCTTAATATTCATGCCATGATTAGACATATGATCAAGATTATGCTAGGTAGCATTCCACATCAAAAATTATCTTTTTTATCATTTACCTACTCGAGGACGAGCAGGAATTAAGCTTGGAAATGCTGATACGTCTCTGTCGTATCCATAATTTTTGATTGTTCCATGCCAATATTATTCAACTTTCATATACTTTTTGGCAACTTTTTATATTATTTTTGGGACTAACATATTGATCCAGTGCCCAGTGCCAGTTCCCGTCTGTTGCATGTTTTTGGTTTCGCAGAATATCCATATCAAACGGAGTCCAAACGGGATAAAAACGGATGGAGCTTATTTTTGGAAAATATGGAAAATTCAGAAGGAAAATCAACGCGAACCAGTGCCCGAGGTGGTCACGAGGCAGGGGGCGCCCCCCAGGGCACGCCCCTACCCTCGTGAGCCCACCGTAAGGCGGTTGACGCTCTTCTTTTTCCGCAAGAAAGCTAACATTCGGAAAAAAATCACGGCGAAGGTTTCAGGCCAATCGGAGTTATGGATCTCCATATATATACGAAACGGTGAAACAGAGCCAGCATAGAACGCAGAAACAGAGAGAGACAGAGAGACAGATCCAATCTCGGAGGGGCTCTCGCTCCTCCCTTTCCATGGAGGCCATGGACCAGAGGGGAAACCCTTCTTCCATCTAGGGAGGAGGTCAAGGAAGAAGAAGAAGGAGGGGGGCTCTCTCCCCCTCGCTTCCGGTGGCACCAGAGTGCCACTTGGGGCCATCATCATCACCGCGATCTACACCAACACCTCCGCCATCTTCACCAACATCTCCATCACCTTTCCCCCTCTATCTACAGCGGTCCACTCTCCCGCAATCCGTTGTACCCTCTACTTGAACATGGTGCTTTATGCTTCATATTATTATCCAATGATGTGTTGCCATCCTATGATGTCTGAGTAGATTTTCATTGTCCTATCGGTGGTTGATGAATTGCTATGATTGATTTAATTTGCTTGTGGTTATGTTGCTGTCCTTTGGTGCCCATCATATGAGCGTGCGCGTGGATCACACCATAGGGTTAGTTGTATGTTGATAGTACTATGTATTGGAGGGCAAGAGTGACAGAAGCTTCAACCTAGCATAGAAATTTATGCATACATGATTGAAGGGGGACCAATATACCTTAATGCTATGGTTGGGTTTTACCTTAATGAACATTAGTAGTTGCGGATGCTTGCTAATAGTTCCAATCATAAGTGCATAGAATTCCAAGTAATGGATGACATGCTAGCAGTGGCCTCTCCCACATAATACTTGCTATCGGTCTAGTAAAGTAGTCAATTTCTTAAGGGACAATTTCACAACTCCTACCGCCACTTTTCCACACTCGCTATATTTACTTTAGTTGCTTCTTTACCTTAACAACCCCCAATTTTATTTTCGTGCTCTTTACTTTCTTGCAAGCCTTTCCGAAAACACCTACAAAGTACTTCTAGTTTCATACTTGTTCTAGGTAAAGCGAACGTCAAGCGTGCGTAGAGTTGTATCGGTGGTCGAAGAACTTGAGGGAATGTTTGTCCTACCTTTATCTCCTCGTTGGGTTCGACACTCTTACTTATCGAAAACTGTTGCGATCCCCTATACTTGTGGGTTATCAAGAGTCCTCGAGTGATAAAAAAGATAATTTTTGATGTGGAATGCTACCTAGCATAATCTTGATCACATATCTAATCATGGCATGAATATTAAGACACGAGTGATTCAAAGGAATATTCTATCATTTGACATAAAAACAATAATACTTCAAGCCTACTAATAAATCAATCATGTCTTTTCAAAATAACATGGCCAAAGAAAGTTATCCCTACAAAATCATATAGTCTGGCTTTGCTCCATCTTCACCACAAAAAATATTCACATCATGCACAACCCCGATGACAAGCCAAACAATTGTTTCATACTTTTGACGTTCTCAAACCTTTTCAACTTTCACGCAGTACATGAGCGTGAGCCATGGACATAGCACTATAGGTGGAATAGAATATGATGGTGGAGAAGACAAGAAGGAGAAGATAGTCTCACATCAACTAGGCGTATCAACGGGCTATGGAGATGCCCATCAATAGATATCAATGTGAGTGAGTAGGGATTGCCATGTAACGGATGCACTAGAGCTATAAGTGTATGAAAGCTCTAATTGAAACTAAGTGGGTGTGCATCCAACTTGCTTGCTCATGAAGACCTCGGGCATTTGAGGAAGCCCATCATCGGAATATACAAGCCAAGTTCTATAATGAAAATTCCCACTAGTATATGAAAGTGATAACTCAAGAGACTCTCTATATGAAGAACATGGTGCTACTTTGAAGCACAGGTGTGGAAAAAGGATAGTAGCACCGCCCCTTCTCTCTTTTTCTCTCATTTTTTATTTTTTTATTTTTATTTTTTTATCTTTTGGTGGGCTTCTTTGGCCTCTTTTTTTATTTGGGCTTCTTTGGCCTCTTTTAATTTTTTGTAAAGTACGGAGTCTCATCCCGACTTATGGGGGAATCATAGTCTCCATCATCCTTTCCTCACTGGGGCAATGCTCTAATAATGATGATCATCACACTTTTATTTACTTACAACTCAATATTACAACTCAATGTCTAGAACAAAGTATGACTATATCGATGCCTCCGGCGGTGTACCGGGATGTGCAATGATCTAGCGTAGCGATGACATCAAAAAAACGGACAAGCCATGAAAACATCATGCTAGCTATCTTACGATCATGCAAAGCAATATGACAATGAATGCTCAAGTCATGTATATGATGATGATGGAAGTTGCATGGCAATATATCTCGGAATGGCTATGGAAATGCCATAATAGGTAGGTATGGTGGCTGTTTTGAGGAAGGTATATGGTGGGTTTATGGTACCGGTGGAAGTTGCGCGGTACTAGAGAGGCTAGCAATGATGGAAGGGTGAGAGTGCGTATAATCCATGGACTCAACATTAGTCATAAAGAACTCACATACTTATTGCAAAAATCTATTAGTCATCAAAACAAAGTACTACGCGCATGCTCCTAGGGGGATAGATTAGTAGGAAAAGACCATCGCTCGTCCCCAACCGCCACTCATAAGGAAGACAATCAATAAATAAATCATGCTCCGACTTTGTTACATAACGGTTCACCATACGTGCATGCTATGGGAATCACAAACCTCAACACAAGTATTTCTACAATCCACAACTACCCACTAGCATGACTCTAATATCACCATCTTTATATCGCAAAACTATTGCAAGAAATCAAACATATCATATTCAGTGATCTACAAGTTTTATGTAGGATTTTATGACTAACCATGTGAATGACCAGTTCCTGTCACCTCTCCAAATAGATATAAGTGAAGCAAGAGAGTTTAATTCTTTCTACAAAAGATATGCCCGTGCTCTAACAAATCTAAGTGAAGCAAAAGAGCATTCTACAAATGGCCGTCTTCTATTTAAAGAGAAACAGGCAATCCAAACTTCAAATGATATAAGCGAAGCACATGAAGCATTCTATAAAGCCATACTCAAAAGATATAAGTGAAGTGCAATAGAGCATTCTATACATCAACCAAGGACTATCTCATACCAGCATGGTGCATAAAATAAAAATGAAAACTAAATGCAAAAGACGCTCCAAGATTGCACATATCGCATGAACGAAACGAATCCGAAAACATACCGATACTTGTTGAAGAAAGAGGGGATGCCTTCCGGGTAATCCCCAAGCTTAGACGGTTGAGTCTCCTTGAATATTTACTTGGGGTGCCTTGGGCATCCCCAAGCTTGAGCTCTTGCCTCACTTCCTTCTTCTCACATCGAGACCTTCTCGATCATCGAACATTTTATCCACACAAAACTTCAACAGAAAACTCGGTAAGATCCGTTAGTATAATAAAGCAAATCACTACTCTAAGTACTGTTGCAAACCAATTCATATTTTGTTTTTGCATTGTGTCTACTGTAATATAACTTTTCATGGCTTAATCCACTGATATGAATCGATAGTTTCATCAAAACAAGCAAACTATGCATCAAACACAGAATCTGTCTAAATCAGAACAGTCTGTAATAATCTGAACATTCACCATACTTATGATACTTGAAAAATTCTACCAAAATTAGGAAAAATAAAAAAAATTATAGGAAGATACTGCAAAAGGAATCAGAACCATTTGACGTTCTAGCTAAAAATGTAAAATCGCGCACTACAACCAAAGTTTCTGTCCTGCACCGTACAAACCATCAAGCAAATGTGAACATCCTAAAGGCAAACCTTGGCACATTATTTTATAATACAATGGAATTGTACAAGGGGATAATTATTTTTATTGAAAAGTTTCTGTAATCAAGATTCACAAAGTTTCCGTGAGCATGAACAAAGTTCAAGGCTAGCTCCCACTTCAACAATGCTTGTCTTTCTCACTTTCGCTTTCCTTTTTGAAAAAGTTTTGGGTTCCCCTCTTTATTTTTGTTGTTTTTAAACTATATGAAAGCAATCAACAGAAATGAATGACTCCCTAAAACTTCAGGGTTGTCTCCCTGGCAGCGCTTTCTTTAAAGCCATTAAGCTAGGCGTATAGTGCTCAAGTAAAGAATCCACCCGGATCCCAAGGTATATCAAAGCCAATTTTAATTAACAATGATTTTTAATTTAGTAGTGAGCACAAATTAACATATATCATACAACAACGAAGTCTAACTCTCTTCCTATGCATCGGCATGTCATAAAAGAACAATTCATGCACACATAGTAAAGGCCAATGCATAGTATAAACAATTTCTTGCAATTTTGTTGTATTGGAAACATAGAGAGGTGGAGATATAGTTCCTCTCTCATAATAATTGCAAGGAGGAGCAGCAAGCACATGCATATTATATTCATCAAAATCATCATGTGCAACGGTAAAAGGCAACCCATCAATATAATCCTTAATTAGTGCAAACTTCTCTGATATAGTGTAGTCGGGAGAATTCAAAAAGATAATAGGACTATCATGCGTGGGTGCAATAGCAACAACTTCATGTTTAACATAAGGAACTATATCAAGTTCATCTCCATAAGCATAATTCATATTGGCATCTTGGCCACAAGCATAGCAAGCATCATCAAAAAGGGATATTTCAAAAGAATCAACAGGATCATAACAATTATCATAGCATTCATCCTTCGGTAAGCATGAAGGGAAATTAAACAATGTATGAGTTGAAGAGTTACTCTCATTAGAAGGTGGTCACGGGTGATCAATCCGCTCTTCCTCCTTTTTACTCTCATTAGAAGGTGGTCACGGGTGATCAATCCGCTCTTCCTCCTTTTGTTCTTCGCTCTTCTCCTCATCTTTTCATCCAATGAGCTCACAGTTTCATCAATTTCTTCTTCCATAGACTCCTACAAAATATTAATCTCTTCTTGGACAGCGGAGACTTTCTCAATAAGTGCATTAATTTCATAATTGTATTCATAATTCTCATAACAATATTTAAGGATAGCTAAATTTTCAGGTCTATAAACTGAATCATCAAAATCTGCAAACTCTTTAAACAGAGATTCAATTTCATAAGAACCCATAAAGCACCAAATTCTTCTATTTGTTCCACATCATAGTAATCAAATATACCATTAGCATAAGAAGCTAAGGTTTTATTATCATTAAATTTGCATAAAAAGGGAAGGTGTGGAGCCTTCATCCTAGAGCAACAAGTATAATCATAACTCAAGCATACTTGCCGAGCATACCACTTCAATATATGAATTTGATCCCATAATAGTTTCCCTTTTTGTGTCAAGCGGTAATCCCTAAAGTATTCATGTTGATCCAACGTTACTCCCATTACATAATTGAATGGGGTTTTCTCAGGATTATTAAAGTAGTACATAATATCTTTCACATAACCAGCATCGAGGGTTTTAGGAGGTTCCCCATCTCCATGAGCAGAAAGTACACCTAATTTTTTTGGTATTTCGTGTTCCATATCCATAACTGAAGATAAAGAACAACTAAGAACAACAAATAAAAATTA
Organism: Triticum aestivum; assembly: GCF_018294505.1. Taxonomy (NCBI): domain Eukaryota; kingdom Viridiplantae; phylum Streptophyta; class Magnoliopsida; order Poales; family Poaceae; genus Triticum; species Triticum aestivum. The sequence goes on along the minus strand of NC_057806.1, from coordinate 686,721,173 downwards.
CTTAGTGATAAAGAAAACAAGCACACACGAGAATATTCACCCCACGCTATTGCTCCTCGGCAACGGCGCCAGAAAAAGGTCTTGATAACCCACAAGTATAGGGGATCGCAACAGTTTTCAATAAGTAAGAGTGTCGAACCGAACGAGGAGCTAAAGGAAGAACAAATATTCCCTCAAGTTCTATCGACCACCGATACAACTCCACGCACGCTAGATGTTCGCTTTACCTAGAACAAGTATGAAACTAGAAGTACTCTGTAGGTATTGTTGGATAGGTTTGCAAGATAATAAAGATTACATAAATAAAAAGCAGGGGCTGTTTAGATTAAGAAACAATAAAGTAAATATAGCGAGTGTGGAAAAGTGGTGGTAGGAGTTGCGAAATTGCCCCTAAGCAATTTACTACTTTACTAGACCGATAGCAAGTATTATGTGGGAGAGGCCATTGCTAGCATGTCATCCCTGACTTGGAATTCTATGCACTTATGATTGGAACTATTAGCAAGAATCCGCAACTACTAATGTTCATTAAGGTAAACCCAACCATAGCATTAAGATATATTGGCCCCCCTTCAATCCCGTATGCATCAATTTCTATGCTAGGTCGAAGCTTCTGCCACTCTTGCCCTCCAATACATAGTCCTATCAACGTACAACTAACCCTAGGGTGTGATCCACACGCGCAATCATATGATGGGAACCAAAGGACAGCAACATAACCACAAGCAAATTAAATCAATCATAGCAATTCATCAACCACCGATAGGACAACAAAAATCTACTCAAACATCATAGGATGGCAACACATCATTGGATAATAATATGAAGCATAAAGCACCATGTTCAAGTAGAGGGTACAACGGGTTGCGGGAGAGTGGACCGCTGTAGATAGAGGGGGGAAAGTGATGGAGATGTTGGTGAAGATGGCGGAGGTGTTGGTGTAGATCGCGGTGATGATGATGGCCCCCGGTGGCACTCCAGTGCCACCGGAAGAGAGGAGGAGAGAGCTCCCCTCATTCTTCTTCTTCCTTGACCTCCTCCCTAGATGGGAGAAGGGTTTCCCCTCTGGTCCATGGCCTCCATGGCAAGGGAGGGGCGAGAGCCCCTCCGAGATTGGATCTGTCTCTCTTTCTCTCTCTATTTCTGCGTTCCCATATTCTTCCCTTTCACCGTTTCTTATATTCCCAGAGATCTGTAACTCCGATTGGGCTGAAATCTTGACACGATCTCTATCCGGAAATTAGCTTTCTTGCGGCGAAAGAAGGGCATCAACCGCCTTACGGGGTGGCCACGAGGGTCAGGGGCGCGCCTTCCTCCCCGGGGCGCGCCCCCTACCTCGTGGGGCCCTCGAGCATCGTCTCACGTGGATTCTTCTTCCCAAAAATCATATATATTCCAAAAAAAATCTCCATCAGTTTTTATTCCGTTTGGACTCCGTTTGATATGGATATTCTACGAAACAAAAAACATGCAACAAACAGGAACTGGCACTAGGCACTGGATCAATATGTTAGTCCCAAAAAAAGTATAAAAAGTTGCCAAAAGTATATGAAAGTTGAATAATATTGGCATGGAACAATAAAAAATTATAGATACGACGGAGATGTATCATACGCACACAACTAGGATCAAGAGAATTAAACCATATCTTAGCATCACCCTTTAATGAGAACGGAAATATTTTAAGGATATAAAAGTAACGAGTTCTCTCATCTTTAGTGAACAGGGTGGCTATATCATTCAATTTAGTAAGATGTGCCACAACAGTTTCAGATTCATAACCATGAAAAGGATCAGATTCAACCAAAGTAATTATATCAGGATCAACAGAGAATTTGTAATCCTTATCGGTAACAAAGATAGGTGAAGTAGCAAAAGCAGGGTCAGGTTTCATTCTAGCATTTAGAGATTGCTTACTCCATTTAGCTAATAATCTTTTGAGTTCATTTCTATTTTTGCAAGCTAGAATAGCTAAAGAAGCTTCTTGATCAAAAACATAACCCTTAGGAATAACAAGTGATTCTTCATCATCACTTTCATCAGTATCATCAGATTCAATATTTTCAATCTCTCTAGCCCTAGCAAGTTGTTCATCAAGAAAATCACTAAGTGGCACAGTAGTATCAGGCATAGATGTTGTTTCATCATAAGTATCATGCATAGCAGAAGTGGCATCATCAATAACATGCGACAAATCAGAACGAATAGCAGAAGCAGGTGTAGGTGTCGCAAGCTTACTCATAACAGAAGGTGAATCAAGTGCAGAGCTAGATGGCAGTTCCTTACCTCCCCTCGTAGTTGAGGGATAGATCTTGGTTTTTGGATCTCTCAAGTTCTTCATAATGATAAGCAGATATATATCCCAAGTGACTCAAAGAATAGAGCTATGCTCCCCGACAACGACGCCAAAAAATAGTCTTGATAACCCGTAAGTATAGGGGATCGCAACAGTTTTCGAGGGTAAAGTATTCAACCCAAATTTATTGATTCGACACAAGGGGAGCCAAAGAATACTCTCAAGTATTAGCAGCTGAGTTGTCAATTCAACCACACCTGGAAACTTAATATATGCAGCAAAGTATTTAGTAGCAAAGTAATATGATAGTAGTGATAACGGTAACAAAAGGTAACGGTAGTAAAAGCAATGTTTTTGGTATTTTGTAGTGATGATAGCAATAGCAACGGGAAAGTAAATAAGCAAAGAACAATATATGGAAATCTCATAGGCAATGGATCGGTGATGGAGAATTATGCCGGATGCGGTTCATCATGTAACAGTCCTAACCTAGGGTAACACAGAACTAGCTCCAGTTCGTCAATGTAATGTAGGCATGTATTCCGAATATAGTCATCGTGCTTATGGAAAAGAACTTGCATAACATCTTTTGTCCTACCCTCCCGTGGCAGTGGGGTCCTTACGGAAACTAAGGGATATTAAGGCCTCCTTTTAATAGAGTACCAGAACAAAGCATTAACACATAGTGAATACATGAACTCCTCAAACTACGGTCATCACCGGTAAGCATCTCGATTATTGTCACTTCGGGGTTAACGGATCATAAGACATAATAGGTGACTATAGACTTGCAAGATAGGATCAAGAACACTCATATATTGATGAAAACATAATAGGTTCAGATCTGAAATCATGGCACTCGGGCCCCAGTGACAAGCATTAAGCATAGCAAAGTCATAGCAACATCAATCTCAGAACATAGTGGACACTAGGGATCAAACCCTAACAAACTAACTCGATTACATGATAGATCCCATCCAACCCATCACCGTCCAGCAAGCCTACGATGGAGTTACTCACGCACGGCGGTGAGCATCATGAAATTGGTGATGGAGGATGGTTGATGATGACGATGGCGACGGATTCCCCTCTCCGGAGCCCCGAACGGACTCTAGATCAGCCCTCCGAGAGGGTTTAGGGATTGGCGGCGGCTCCGTATCGTAAAACGTGATGATTTCTTCTCTTTGATTTTTTTCTCCCTGAAACTCAATATATGGAGTTGGAGTTGGAGTCAGAGAGGTAACAGGGGGCCCACGAGGTAGGAGGGCACGCCCTAGGGGGGCAGGCGTGGCCCCCACCCTCGTGGAGAGGTGGTGGCCCCCTGGCCTTCATCTTTTACAGGTATTTTTCTTATTTTCTGACAAGTGGCTCCGTGAAGTTTCAGGTCATTCCGAGAACGTTTGTTTCTGCACATAAATAATACCATGGTAATTCTGCTGAAAACAACGCCAGTCCGGGTTAGTTCCATTCAAATCATGCAAGTTAGAGTCCAAAACAAGGGCAAAAATGTTTGGAAAAGTAGATACGACGGAGACGTATCATTGCTTATGCCATGCTTAATTAGCTAGGAGTTTATAATGGTTTACCTTGCGTGCTAACATGCTATTAAAATGGTTGTGATGTGGTATGATAGGGTGGTATCCTCTTTTGAACGATTCGAGTGGCTTGACTTGGCACATTTTCACGCATGTAGTTGAAAAAAATCAACATAGCCTCTACGATATTTATATTCATGGTGCATTATATCCTACTCATGCTTGCATTCGGTGTAGATTAATTTTAATGCATGTTCATAACTGTTGTCGCTCTCTAGCTGGTCGCTTCCCAGTCTTTTTCTAGCCTTCACTTGTACTAAGTGGGAATACTGCTTGTGCATCCAATTCCATAAACCCCAAAGTTGTTCCATATGAGTCCACCATACCTACCTATATACGGTATCTACCTGCCGTTCCAAGTAAATTTCTATGTGCCAAACTCTGAACCTTCAAATAAACATTCTGTTTTGTATGCTCGAACAACTCATGTATCAACTAGGGCTGTCTGTATCTTCCATGCTAGGCGGGTTATTCTCAAGAGGAGTGGACTCTGCTCTTCACTCACAAGAAAATGGCTGGTCACCGGGATGCCCAGTCCCATGCTTTATGCAAATCAAATCAAAATAACTACAAACAAAACTCCCACGGGACCCTTGTTAGTTGGAGGCACTCATTGTTTCGAGCAAACCATGGATTGATGCTTGTTGGTGGAGGGAGAGTATAAACTTTACCATTCTGTTTGGGAACTGCCTATAATGTGCGTAGCATGGAAGATATCGAGATCTCTCGGTTGTTATGTTGACAATGAAAGTATACCGCTCAAAATATTATTCATATCTATTTCAAAACCGAGCTCTGGCACCTCTTCAAATCCCTGCTTCCCTCTACGAAGGGCCTATCTATTTACTTTTATGTTGAGTCATCATCCTCTTATTAAAAAGCACCAGTTGGAGAGCACCGCTGCATTTGCATCCATTACTGTTAGTTTACATTGAGTATGACTTGACTGGATCTCTTTTACCATGAATTACAATGTCTAGTCAGTCCTTGATCTTTAAAGGTGCTCTGCATTTATGTTTTGCGGTCTCAGAAAGGGCTAGCGAGGTACCATCTTGTCATATCATATCATGATTGTTTTGAGAAAGTGTTGTCATCCGAGATTTATTATTATTGCTCGCTAGTTGATTATGCCATTGATATGAGTAAACATGAGACCTAAGTGTTATTGTGAATATGGTTAGTTCATAATCTTTGCTGAAAACCTGAATGCTGGCTTTACATATTTACCACAACAAGAGCAAACAGAGTTTGTAAAAGTTTTTCTTTATCACTTTCAGTTTACCAACTGAATTGCTTGAGGACAAGCAAAGGATTAAGCTTGGGGGAGTTGATACGTCTCCGTCGTATCTACTTTTCCAAACACTTTTGACCTTGTTTTGGACTCTAACTTGCATGATTTGAATGGAATTAACCCGGACTGACGCTGTTTTCAACAGAATTGCCATGGTGTTATTTTTGTGTGCAGAAATAAAAGTTCTCGGAATGACCTGAAAATCAACGGAGAATTATTTTGGAATATATAAAAAATACTGGAAGAAAGATCCACGCTAGGTGGGCCACACCCTGTCCACGAGGGTGGGGGCGTGCCCTACCCCCTGGGTGCCCCCTGCCTCGTGGGCCCCATGACGCTCCACCGACCTCAACATTGACTCCATATATTCACTTTCGGGGAGAAAAAAAATCAGGGAGAAGGATTCATCGCATTTTACGATACGGAGCCGCCATCACCAATTTCATGATGCTCACCGCCGTGCGTGAGTAATTCCATCGTAGGCTCAATTGACGGTGATGGGTTGGATGAGATTTATCATGTAATCGAGTTAGTTTTGTTAGGGTTTAATCCCTAGTATCCACTATGTTCTGAGATTGATGTTGCTATGACTTTGCTATGCTTAATGCTTGTCACTAGGGCCTGAGTGCCATGATTTCAGATCTAAACCTATTATGTTTTCATCAATATATGAGAGTTCTTGATCCTGTCTTGCAAGTCTATAGCCACCTATTATGTGTTATGATCCGTTAACCCCGAAGTGACAATAATCGGGATACTTACCGTTGATGACCGTAGTTTGAGGAGTTCATGTATTCACTATGTGTTAATTCTTTGGTCCGGTACTCTATTAAAAGGTGGCCTTAATATCCCTTAGTTTCCACTAGGACCCCGCTGCCACGGGAGAGTAGGACAAAAGATGTCATGCAAGTTCTTTTCCATAAGCACGTATGACTATATTCGGAATACATGCCTACATTACATTGATGAACTGGAGCTAGTTCTGTGTCACCCTAGGTTATGACTGTTACATGATCGATTGCATCCGGCATAATTCTCCATCACCGATCCAATGCCTACGAGCTTTTCATATATTGTTCTTCGCTTATTTAGTTTTTCGTTGCTACTGTTACAATCACTACAAAACTCAAAAATATTACTTTTGCTACCGTTACCTTTTGCTATCGTTACCACTACTATCATATTACTTTGCTACTAAATACTTTGCTGCAGATATTAAGTTTCTAGGTGTGGTTGAATTGACAACTCAGCTGCTAATACTTGAGAATATTCTTTGGCTCCCCTTGTGCTGAATTAATAAATTTGGGTTGAATACTCTATCCTCGAAAACTGTTCCGATCCCCTATACTTGTGGGTTATCAGAGGCGGCGGCGGATGTCGGCGAGGTGGAGTCGCATTCTGCAACGCCCTGTATGGCACATCAATCCAGGCACCACAACCACATCGTGGTGGACGTCGGCGGCTCGTCCCCGGAGGGATTCGCCGCCGATCTGACATCCACCGACACCGTTCGTGTTCCGGTCTCCGATGATAAAGAGTAGGACTTGGGAGACGGCGGTGCCTTGAGTCCCGTGAGCTGGCTCGTGTCCCATGCCCTACCCTACCTTGTCACCGACCGGACCAACACTCTGAGGGGCGTAACCAGCCGCTGGACATGGCCAGGGTGGAGCTGGGCGGGCGGGAGCGGAACCAGACGAAGCTCCCATTAAAGATCTTTTTGTTGGATGTATCAATATGAATTTGAGGTTTCTAATTTGAGGTATCCGGATGTGTAATGCATTTTTTGAGGGGCGACCGGTCACTGTTCGCGGACACGTCCGGGCGCATCCGCGAGCATTTGAGGGGTCGGATTTGCCAAGTCCGACTGTAGATACTCTTACCAACTCAAATTTGAGGAGTTAAGAAGCCACAGACTCTCGCTAAACTTAGCTCTCTAATTGTTTTTTCTTTAGATCACCAGTTCATACAAAAGGCATTTAGAGCATTTATAGCCAGATGCCTCAAACCATCACTCATACGCCCGCGGACGCGCCCGATCAGTGACTAGACATGAGAGAGAAGGAAAAACGTGACCCAACCGGACCCTTCATATCATCCCTATATGACTGGGCTATCCGTGAACCCTCATATCCATCTCAAATATGGGGATCATATGAGGGCTTGTGGACGCGCTCGGGCATTCCGCCACATCGGACGCGGTCGCACCCCGTACCACCTTTTCTCTTTCTTTATACATTCTTCTATTTCTCTCTCTTCATCTCCACCAATCACATGCATGTGACCGGGCATATGCGAAGAAAATGAGGAGTGTGGTTGCGTGGACGGATAAATAGGGGCTCAAAACGGGCACGCCCGGTCATTAACCGGGCGCGTCCGCGAGCGTTTAAGAGTTCATATTTGCTCTGTCCCGTTGTAGATGCTCTTAGCATACATGGTATCTATAACAGAACCCTTAAATTTGAACTTCTTAAATGTCTTCTTAAACCTTAACTCCTCCAATTTGAAGAGTTAAAAAAACATGGATCTAACCCAGCCCCTAAAATTTAGCTCCCTTATTTTTTAAAAGAAGTCTGACATGAGTAACCCTCAAATTACATCACTAGTTCACCCAAAAAAAGTCTTGAGTACGCTGCAACAAGCAATTGATGTACCACAATAGACACCATTTGCGTAGGGAGGCTCACGAAAACTTTATTTGGTAGATCAAGATAAGCGCCACCGCATAATAACCCTCCCCCTGCCGCAAAGGAAAAAAGAGCTCCATCTAGTATCCCCACCCCCAAAGCTTCATGGTGGAAGAGTAGTGGGACAACGACCTACCGGCGGAGGTAGGGCGACTACATGGCGCACCCGAAAAATCTTCTTTCTAGGGTTTAGAGAGGAGATAGTGGTTTGATGGATCGTAGATAAGTAAAGTTAACCAACCAATATAGTATAGAATTTGAAGCTCATATCTTGCAAATGGGAAATAAGACCAGTAGGGGGAGCATCCCCTACATTTTTTAATTAAAAGGAGAACGTAAGACACAACGTGCGAGTCGAGGCAAGTCGAGGCTCGAACCAGCGTCAGCTAAGAGACACCACTGCGCTTTGGCCATTGGGCCAGGAGCCCGGAAGATTGACGCCTTTTCGCTCTATTAAGGTTCAGAAGGGTCGGGCCACCCCCAAATGCAACTCTTCGCCTAGTTGGTACAACACGGTAGAATCCTCGCGGCGGAGAATTTTGCAATCCGTCGATAGCCACACAATCTGATCTGTCATCTCTTTCTTGCATTCATTGAGACTTTCGCTCACCTATGTCGAGATTGCGCCTTCTCCCAGGAGGTATGGAGGATTGTCAATGCTGCCAAGGAGATGACCATGCCAAGCCCGTCTAACGCTGATTCTTCCATAAACCCGTGGTGGGTTGGGTTCCTCGCGAGTGCCTCCGAGCGGAGCGTGAGGGAGCGTAGTGAGATCATGACATACTTGCTCTGGAACATTTGGAAGGAGAGGAACTGTCGTGTATTCACCGACAAGAGGATGACCTATCGAGAAGTGGCTAACCAAGCCTTTGGCGGATATTTGCTTACACAGATCTAGTTGTTTTCTCTTTTCACGAGTAGTTCGCATGCCGTTTAATTAAAAGGCAACACTCATGTGAGTTTTCTCGAACAAAATCTTGCAAATTGTGAAAATAAAAAGTCTTCTTTTCTTCACGGGGAAGTGAAATATCTTCTGAGAGTGCAATGGACATTTAAAAAAAATGCATTGCCTTTTAGTAAAATTTAGAAGATATACTCCCTCGTTTCAGAATGTAAGGTGTATTGATTTTCGTGCAAGTCAACCAGTTGAAAGTTTGACCAACATTATAGAACAAAATAGAAACATCTGCAATACCTAATAGATAAAATATTGAACTACCTTCCATGATCGATCAAATGATATAAATTTCATATTGTGGATATTGATATATTTTTCTCTCATTTTCCGTCTTTGGGCCCACCTGTCAAAATACCCCCGAGTCATTTTTTCTCCTATGCTGCGGTTCGGCCGGTCGGGTGCGCTCGGGTGAGGAAGGGAACAGAGTCTCCTTCCTCTGCGCGCCGCGCCGCGCCGCCCCTCACCGTCGAGCCCGCTGCCGCGCGACTCCTCCTGCCAAGCTGCGCCGCGCCCCTCCCCGTCGGCATCGGAGCCGCGCCGGGATTCCTTATCCCCCCAGGACCGCGCGACGCCGCCTCCCCGTCTCCGGCCGCCGCGGCCTGAGCAGCTCCGCGCGGCGGCGAGACCTCGCCGGTGTTGCCTCGCAAGCCGGCCACGCCAACCGCGACAGCTGCACGCAGGCAGTCGAGGCAGCTTACAGGGAATCCAAAAGCCAGGCTCGGCGCCCCCACATCTCGCTGGATTGGCTGGCCTCCTCTCTTCGGTCTGACATGATCTCCTCCTCGCTCTTCTCGCGCCCCCGCCTCGCCCCGCGCCCCGCATCCGCCGCGGCCTCCCCCTGCCGCGCCCGCCTCGCGGTCGGCAGCGGCGGCGCGCGCGGGCTCGCGGCCGGCGTGCGGTGCCAGGCGCAGGCGGGGGACATGGACGCGCACTACATGCGGCGGTGCGTCAAGCTGGCGTGGACGGCAGCCGGGCACACCAGCCCCAACCCCATGGTGGGCTGCGTCATCGTCAGCGAAGGCCAAGTCGTCGGCGAGGGATTCCACCCCAAAGCCGGGCAGCCCCACGCCGAGGTCACCCCTCTCACCCTTCTTCTTCTCAATTTGATGCTCACTCTTTTTGGACTACCAAGGATTTGTCGGATGATGTTTATTGCAAGCCTGTGAATTGAACAACCATCTACCAGTAGCCTGGCCTGTTAGCAGTTCACAATCTTCATATGATCCCTAATTTCACATATATTTTACTCATTCAGGAAAAACCAGCGCTACATTAAGCAGTACTGTTCCAATACTGCATTATGTCATAAATTGTTCACTTCTACTGCAGCTGTCCAGCAGATGATAGATACATCTAACACCAAACAAATATTTAGGAAATATCACTTGTAGCCAGTATGTCAACAGTATGCAGTAGTTTTCAGTCATACACAACAATATGATCTCAGCTAATGCTATTATGAAGAAATAAATTGAAAAATGTCTTACATTATGAGACGGAGGGAGTACTATTTAGGAAATATCACCTGTAGCCAGTATGCCAACAGTATGCAGTGGTTTTCAGTCATACACAACAATAACCAGCACCTATGTAGTATTCGGCTATTACCCTATTACGTATAGGTAGCAGAACCTATGTTTTTTGCTTGCATAAGAACTTGGGCCACTAAAGTACAATGGTGCTGATAATTTCATAGGCTCGTAGCCAAGTATGGTGTTGCTAATATGTGGCTCTATCTGCAGGTATTTGCTTTGAGGGACGCAGGGCATTTAGCAGAGAATGCAACAGCTTATGTGAGTCTGGAGCCCTGCAACCACTACGGGAGAACCCCTCCCTGCACTGAAGCACTCATCAAAGCCAAAGTTAAGGAGGTTGTGGTGGGGATGACTGACCCAAATCCTATTGTAGCATCCAAAGGGATTGAAAAACTCAGAAATGCCGGCATAGATGTAAGGGTTGGCGTGGAGGAAGCATTATGTCTCAGATTAAATGAGGCTTACATTCACCGTATGCTTACTGGGAAGGCCTTTGCAACTTTGAGGTAAATATCCAACTACAAGTATCTTCCTAGGATTCTAGTATTTTTGCTAATTTATAATTATAGGTGTCCGGAGAAGGGTCCGACCACTTTGGGTCTATTGTACGCAGCCTTTCCCTACATTTCTGCAAGAGGCTGATTCCAGGACTTGAACCCGTGACCTCTTGGTCACAAGGCAGCAGCTTTACCACTGCGCCAAGGCTCCCCTTCAAATCTAAGTTGCACAGCATGTTCAAAATTTGTGTTTCACATCTGTGGTTAAAAAACGTAGGGTGCTCATTGCTTCAGCCATTTTAGTATAGTAATGTTTAATGTTTATAGTTTGTACTGTTGCATATCAGGTGCGTTGGTTCTTTTTGTCTGAATATGATGTGTGCTGCTGCTGATGTTTTATCTGTTACACTGAAACCAGAACTACACTCTCGATGAACGGAACTGTCATAAATCAAATTGGGAGCGGAGCTGATCAACCAGGAGGATACTACTCGCAACTAGCGAAAGAATACGACGGAGTTATAATTTCAAGCGACATGGCCAAGGCGACTACCTTACCAATATCATGCGAGGCTGGCGCAAAGCAGCCTCTTTACATCATCATAGCGCAGGGAGAAGGTTCCAAAGTACACATCCCGTTTCTCAATGAAGAGTCTGCATCTAACGCCATAGTCCTGGCTGATAGTCCCGTCGCCGTGGAGCCATCGGGAGTCAGCGTCTCGGTCCTCGACCAGATGAACCTAGAGTCCATCCTCCGACTTCTCGCGGATCGAGGGTTGTGCAGTGTGCTGGTTGATTTCCGAGATGCCGGAGGCGTCCTGGTGCCGCTGCTGAGCAAGTTTCAAGAGGACAAGCTGGTGCAGAAGGTTGTTGTGGAGCTCTCACCTGTCTGGGTGGTGAGCCCAGGGCCGAGCGACCTGGCGTTTGGTGGCAGCCAGTCGTTTCCACTCAAGAACGTGGAGCACAAGGAGGTGAATGGAACTTTGCTGCTTGAGGGATATTTGTAGCATCTTATCTTTTCTGTCTGAGGATTTGTGGCCTCCTGTTGTAAACACCGAGCCATGTGAACTTAAGCCTGAACCCGCGTCCGCTTTGGAGTCGCACTACACCGCTTTATAGTTTCACTTGGAGTAATGAGCGGTCAAACCCGACTATGTGCAAGCTCGACTCCATCTTTTGCAATGTCGAGTGGGACATTAAGTTTGACACCCACATTCTCCATGCACTTTCAAGCTCCCTGTCTGACCATTGCCCGATTCTCCTTGCTGATGAGAGGGGCCCTGGATGCCCTTGCAGTTTCAAGTCTGAAAACTTTTGGACAAGGATTCTGGGATTTATGGATATTACGCAGCATGTTTGGCAGGAACCATCCACCCACCTTGAGCCATGCCAAATCTTGTTAGCTCAAGAAAGCAAGCTTGCATCTCTCCAAGTGGAGCAAGGGGCTCTTCTCCAAAGGTAGGCTTCAACTCCACGCCGCCTTGTTGATCATCCTTCAACTCGACATCACCCAAGAATCGGACCTCTCTCTCCCGACGAGCAGGATCTGAGGGCTAGGCTTAAGAGGAGGGTTACGGGCCTTGCCGTATTGGAAAGGGCACGCAAGAAGCGTTGATAACATCAAGGAGGGTGATGCCAACACAAAAAATCTCACCTTGGAGTCAATAGGAGACGACGAAAAAGCACATCCATAGGCTAAAGCATAACAATGGTTGGGTAATTGATCACTTGGTGAAGGAAACTATTGTCCACAGTTATTTTTCCAATGCCATTGGTAGGGGTCATGCAACAACCCAAGATTTTAATTGGGAGAACCCAAATTTGGGGCACACAGACCTAAAGGGCATTGACGAACCATTCACGAGGAGGAGGTCAAGAGTGCCGTGGACCAAATGTCGAGTGACAAGGCACCCAGCCCAGATGGCTTCACCAGCGCTTTCAGTGCTATAAAATATGGCGGCATTAACACATCTCATTCAAGAGGGGGAGAATGAAGATACCAGGAACATTATTCGTAGTAGGCATGCTTGTTTGTGGGAAGGAGATACTCCCTCTGTTTTTATTTACTCTGCATATTATAGTTGACTGAAGTCAAACTTCATAAAGTTTGACCAAATTTATATGAAAGAATATAAATATTTACGATAACAATTTTATATGATGCGAAAGTGCGCTCAATAATGAATCTAATGGTATTGATTTGTAATTGTACATGTTAATATTTTTGTCTATAAATTTTGTCAAAGTTTATATAGTTTGACTTTGACCAAAGCTAATATGCGAAGTAAATAAAAACGGAGGGAGTACGTTTTTTTTTCCGAATAGGGAAGGAGATACGTTAGCTATGTTGATGAAGACCATCATCGTATTAACCACACGTATTTTATGTGGTCCATGTATTTTGCACTAATAATATTATGGGTTCAATCTCTCTTTTTTGACAGTTATGGGTTCAATCTCTGTTATTATAGGAGTATTGTCTAAACGTACTATGCAACATTAAGAAAAACAAGTGTTCAAATGAACTGTGTGTGTTTCATTGTTTTTCCTCCACGGCAAATAATTCATGAATCTTTTATTGCAGCGCTCATGACCAAGATAGTATAGCTAATTCCACATGGCTGGTGGCACGATCAGAGGCGGGACAACGCCGACATCTAATCTTTACCAGCTTCGGCATCAACCTCCTCCTCCCCCGCAGCACCGGCCTCATCTCCGGCGTTCGCATCATCCTGACATTCTTCTTCCTCTCCCACAACGGGCACCCTGACGTCTCTGTAGCTGCAGACGTAGGGCGCGTCGCGGCCATGGTACGTGCCGGTCCACCTCCCCTCGTCGACGTCGCTCGCGTCCCACAAGGAGGCGTACAGGTACATGGGCTTCTCCGGCCACGGCTCCCCCTCGCGCCGCTCCTCCCGCCGGATCACCTCCCCGTCGACGCGCCACTCCACGGCCTCGGCGCTCCACGCGACGGCGTAGTGGTGGAACCCGTCCGAGGAGTCGAAGGGGAGTTGGTGGACCATCTCCCTGCCGCCGCCCCCCGCCACGAACAAGTTGGTCTGCACGGCGCGCTTGTCGTTGCCGAGGAACTCGAAGTCGATCTCGTCCATGTCGCTGGAGCCCTCCAGCGACGACAGGTAGAGGTTGTAGTTGAGCCCCGCGGTGTCTCCGGCGGGGGCGCGGACCGCGGCGGCCACGGCGCAGCCCGGCAGGAAGCGGCCGCGCGACCGCCAGCGCGCCCCGCCGCGGTGGTCGTAGGTGACGTGGATCTCGCCGGACGCCGGCGCGTGGTGGCAGGCGTCCGGCGTGTAGTCCACGGCGATGCGCTCCAGCGGCTCCGTGCCCTCAGGGCGCAGGTGCTCGTGCTGGTCGTCCGGCGTGACCTCGCACTCCGACGCCATGGCGGATCGGAGGATGGGAGAGCGCAGGAGCGGGGTCGAGGTGGTGGGGTTTTAAGAAGGAATGCAGCTTGAGGCTCAAGTTCTCATGGCTGAGTGTTTACAACAGGAGGCCACGAATCCTCAGACAGAGAAGATAAGATGCTACAAATATCCCTCAAGCAGCAAAGTTCCATTCACCTCCTTGTGCTCCACATTCTTGAGTGCAAACGACTGGCTGCCACCAAACGCCAGGTCGCTCGGCCCTGGGCTCACCATCCATACAGGTGAGAGCTCCATGACAACCTTCTGCACCAGCTTGTGTTGAGTAAATAGGCAATTTCTTGATTAAATTAATCCACGAGTAAATCACTAGCATGGCATTGACACAAATAAACGCATACTGATATTCAGCCAAGCTAGCACATACTACGCTAATTGTAGAAAGATCAACGTAACGCTACCATGGCTAAAACACAAAACAGTAGGAGCGGGATAAACGAGTTATACCCTCCAGTAGGCCATGCAAAGACCGTGGCTTTGGTGGCTGTAGCGGCGTCCTCGGCAGCCTTCTTGTCGGCTTCAGCTTTCTCGGCGGCGGCACGTTTGGCGTCGGTGGACATGGTGATGATGAAGGCGACGCGGACGTAGAGGAAGTAGATGATCGGAAGCGAGCAGTCGCGTAATCGCTGCCCAAAAACCTATTCGCCCCTCACCCCGTACATGAACCAGAAGGACGTGGTTTCGGAGACCTGCTCTCCCGTCGACCGTGTACGCGGCGGACGGAATGGAGTCACCGGCGACAGCAGCAGCAAGGGAACGACAGTGGGCGTGCGCATGGGAGCAGATGTGATCCGTTCGTGGCGGCTAGGTTTAGGAGACACCGCACACATGTATAGGCGCAGCCGCGTGGAGAGACGTGGCCTCGTCCCACGTCCGAGTCCGTGACAGCCCACGATCCGACATCTCAGATCGTGGCCCAGCTGTCAGAGAACTCTTCGTTAGTGACTGGCAAAAATAAATGCGTAGGTGTGAGCTCGGCTCGGCTCAGCTCAATCCCGCAACCCGCGGCACGTCGTGACGAGGCGTGGCGTGGCGAGGCGGGCGGCGGAAGAGCAGTGCGCGAGAGCCTCTTCTCTTCTCAAGCTCCAATAGCATGTAGAAGAGAAACCCTTATAAGGAGGTCCAACTCCTTTTCCACTTCCGGGGTGGGACTAAACTTCCCACTACACCTAGTGCCATATAACCCACATGGGCCCTTAAAGATTTTTCAGAAATTGCTATATGGGCCTAGAGCCCATCTCAAATTTCAGCAATCCCCCACCAGATCTCGAGGGCCCATTGCGTCCTCTGTTCCAATTACTGTTTCGATATACCAGTGTTTCAGTGAAGACTTGTTAAGGTTGAGCTTCACCTAGAGCAAGTAGTTACACTCCTTCACAACTGAACAATGGACTATGCCTTGAATTGTCAGTTTGGCCTAAAGAAGTTTCACCACATGTCTTACTAGTACTAGGCTGCCGAAGGCTGAACCCTCGGGTGGAGCATATAAGTCACACTCCTGGCCTATTCATGAGCTTACTAGAGATCACCCCAATCTCATAGACTGTGACCAGCAGTCGGGCTCATATAGGTGTGTTCCTCCAAAGATCGCTCTGTAGGATAGCATCTTGCTTATATAAGCTTTGGAACACATTAAGACAGTAGTCATCCTACCATACGGTGTCGAGAGTATTGCATCTCCAACGGAGTGGGTTAGTATAGTTACTCTCCTCAGTTCACCACTGGCTTGTTTTCCCAGGTCCTAATTCACGGGATCTCCGATCACATAGGTTGGGTTACTACCATGGCAACTCATGTGGGTCTCATACCCATCTCCCTCGATGCATTATCTGTCACTACACGTGATAGCCCTTTCGTAAAGGGATCTTCCAGATTCTTAGCCGTATGGACATACTCCAACGCTATCACTCCGGAGTTTCTTAATTTTCTGACAGCCTTTAATCTCATTCTTTTGTGTTTGTTGGACTTCATGTTGTCCTTTGAACTTTTCACCTTGGTGATGACAGTCTGATTATCGCAGTTCATAAGGATAGCCGGAACCGGTTTACCAACCATTGGCAAGTCCATCAAAAGATCTCGAAGCCATCCTGCTTCGACACCAGATGTGTCTAATGCTGTTAATTCTGCTTCCATTGTCGATCTCGTTAAGATCATTTGCTTGCAAGACTTCCAGGAAACAGCGCCACCTCCAAGAGTAAACATATACCTAGTTGTGGCCTTCATCTCATCAGCATCAGAGATCCAATTTGCATCACTATACCCTTCAAGTACCGACAGGTATCCGGTATAGTGAAGTCCATAGTTCATAGTACCTTTCAGATAGCGCATAACTCTTTCAACAGCATGCCAATGTACATCACCCGGTTTGGAAACAAAGCGGCTCAGTTTGCTCATAGCAAACGCGATGTTAGGCCTCGTTGTGCTCGCTAGGTACATCAATGAACCAATGATTTGAGAGTATCTCAATTGATCTATAGCCGTGCCTTTGGACTTTTGAATCAACACGCTAGGATCATATGGTGTTTGAGATGGTGTGCAGTTTGAATATCCAAAACGACTCAACACCTTCTCAACATAGTGGGATTGCAGAAGTGTAATCCCACCCTCATTATCTCTTAGTAGCTTGATGTTCAAGATAACATCAGCCACACCAAGGTCTTTCATCTCAAATTTCTGAGACAGAAACAACTTGACCTCCTCAATAACTTTGAGGTTGGTTCCGAATATTAGTATGTCATCAACATACAAGCACAGTGTCGGTGTCAAAACCGGCGGATCTCGGGTTGGGGGTCCCGAACTGTGCGTCTAAGGCGGATGGTAACCGGAGGCAGGGGACATGATGTTTTACCCAGGTTCGGGCCCTCTTGATGTAGGTAAAACCCCATGTCCTGCTTGATTATTCTTGATAATATGAGTAGTACAAGAGTTGATCTACCACGAGATCTGAGAGGCTAAACCCTAGAAGCTAGCCTATGGTATGATTGTCTGTTGTCCTACGGACTAAAACCCTCCGGTTTATATAGACACCGAAGGGGGCTAGGGTTACACAGAGTCGGTTACAAGGAAGGAGATCTACATATCCGTATTGCCAAGCTTGCCTTCCACGCCAAGGAGAGTCCCATCCGGACACGGGACGAAATCTTCAATCTTGTATATTCATAGTCCAATAGTCCGGCCAAAGGATATAATCCGGCTGTCTGGACACCCCCTAATCCAGGACTCCCTCAGTAGCCCCTGAACCAGGCTTGAATGACGATAAGTCCGGCGCGCAGATTGTCTTCGGCATTGAAAGGCGGGTTCCTCCTCCGAATACTTCATAGAAGATCTTGAACACGAGGATCGTGTCCGGCTCTGCAAAACAAGTTCCACATACCACCGTAGAGAGAATAATATTTCCACAAATCTGATCTGCTAACGTACCCCATAGTGTGACATCACACCATAGCCAGGTCTTTATTCGAATCGTTTTTCATAACCTATCTCAGCGTGTTTTGCGAGGCGGTTCTCTTGGCATGTCTTGTCGAAGCAGAGATCGTGTCCCCTTATTACGGGATTCCCATCAATACGGACGTGGGTAACCCAACCACGCCATCAATTACGGCGCTTGGGGGATAAGTGAGTTTTACTAGGCTGGTGGGGGCTCATAGTTTCGTCCGCCCTTATAAAGGGATAAGGTTTCACCTTTTTCTACCCATGCCTTCTTCCTCATTGCTCATCCATTCTCGCGCACTCGAGCTCCAGCGCCCAAGTCCACATCCTTCTCCTCAACTCTCTCCAAACATGGCCGGAGCGGGAGGCAAGTGGATGGTCTCCTCTGTCACGGAGGGACACATCAAAAAACTACGCGGGGCCGGATACTTAGCCGCGGATATCACGCACCGGCTGCCAGCCGCGGGGCAGATCATCCCTACCCCGAAACCTCACGAAAGGGTGGTTTTCCTCCCCCACTTCGTTCGCGGACTGGGGTTTCCCCTCCATCCATTCGTCCGCGGCCTTATGTTCAATTATGGGCTGGACTTTCATGATCTGGCCCCAAATTTCATCCTCAACATCTCGGCGTTCATTGTCGTGTGCGAGGCTTTCCTCCGCATCCGGCCCCACTTCGGCCTGTGGCTGAAGACCTTCAATATCAAGTCGAAGGTAGTAGGCGGCCAACAAGCGGAATGCGGCGGAGCCATGGTGGGCAAAATGCCCAATGTTACGTGGCTCGAGGGCTCCTTCATGGAGACCATAAAGGGGTGGCAATCGGGGCGGTTCTACATCACCGAGCCGCGTGACACCAACTGGGTGGCGGCCCCCGAGTTTTGATCCGGAATCCCCACGTGGGTCACTTCCTGGAAGGAGAAGGGCCTGTCCTGGGGTTCATCGGTGGAGCTGGACGGACTCCAGAAGTGTATTCGGAACATGATAAGCAAGAAACTTAAACTTGTCAACATAGTCCAGGTCATGCTCTTCCGCCGGATCCTCCCGTGTCAACAACGGGCTTTCAACTTATGGGACTTCGACCCGGCCCAGCACCAGACTCTACGCGAGATCTTCGACACGATGCATAAGGACGTCTGGAAGGTGCTGTTCAAGGGCACCGAGGTCCCTCCTTCTCTTACCGAGGACCGCGGGCTAAGCGCGAAGCGCCCTGTGAATTCGGTAAGTTCTGTACATCTGGTAGGTATTTATTTCCCATAGCTTAACCATGTGCAGGGTCTGAGCTCCCATGCCTTTGATAGGACTGGGTGGATACATCGGAGTAGATTAACTATCCGGCCCCTCTGCCCGAAGACCCTGCGGACGCTCTCCTGATGAAGATGCGGACTCCGGCTCCTTATGAGGTGCCGGAGAAGACTAAGAAGAAGGCCAAGGGAACCCGAAAGAGTTCCCGACGCCAGGTGATATCGGACTCACCGTCCGATAACTCCGAGACACACTCCTCCGCGAAAATGAGGAGGAGGAAGACGAAGACTCTCCCCCTCCAGCCGGGGGAGACAAGAAAAGGAAGGCCGCCCCCACTGAGGAGGCCGAAGGGTCCAAGAAGGGAAGGACTCTCCTTCCAGACTATTCCACCACCGCCGCCGACGGTGAAGACGAGTGGTTACTAAGGGCCAAGCCCCTGGCGAAGTCGTAAGTATTCGGATACCAGAGTAACTCATAGCATAATTTTATTGCACTGCTTCTCCTAGCGTCGAATATGATCATGCAGTCCGTCCCGAGCCCGTATCGACGTATCCTCGTCGGACGGCTCCTTGGACTCGTCGGATATGGATAGTGATACACTTCCGACCGCCTCCTCTCCTCGCCCTACGGACGATGTCGAGGTATTGTCTCAAGGGGCACCAAGCCGGGGGGAGACAGTCCCGGAGGCGCCTCAAGGAGACCTTCCGGACTCCAGGCGCGAAGGGAGCAAGACTCCCAAGGGCTCCAAGTTTGGACCCCAGCCGAACGCCGCGCCGGAACCTCCAGTGGTTCTGGACTCGGGCAGGCGGCCCCCTTCCAAGAGGGGCAAGCCGCCTGTGCTGGTGACCTTTGTCCATCCAGAGGCACCGGACAACTTGCTGGGAGCGCCTCGCGGCGCTTCCATCGATGAAAAGCACCGCACTATTATGGGTGCGGTGATCAAGAAGGTTCAGTCCGCCAAGAGCGGACTGACTGAATCCTGTGCTAGCCTTCTGACAGGCTTTGAGGTAAGTATTTAAAATATAGGAAAAATATTACCGCATAGATAGTAGCCCCTGATGCTCTGTTTGGTGTTCACAAAGAAAAGCCGAATAGAAGATCAAATAATATCTGCAGGAGTCTAATATAAGTATGTCTATATGCGTATGCAGGCTTCGCTGCTAACCTCTGCCGCACTGACTGCGGAGGTCACTGCACTGAGGCAGAACCTCGAGCGGTCCGAGAAAGAGCTCGGTCTTGCCAAGAGGCAGCTCGAGGAGAACAAAGGTAAGTAATGCCTTGTCCATATATATATATATATATATATATATATATATATATATATATATATATATATATATATATATATATATATAAGATGCGGTTGCAAAATGATAGGATCATCATGGATGTGCCAGGGGCCACGACCGAAGTGGCGACCCTGAAGCAAGCGCTGTCTGAGGCCGAAAACAACGCGGCCAAGGAGCGCACCGAGTGGAAAAAACAAGAGGCGCGGGTGGGCGAGGTGCAACAAGAGCTCCAGGCTCTCGTGAAGAAGCACGAGGCCTTGGAGCTTGACTCGAAGACACGAGAGTCCGAGCTTGCCGCGGCCCTCGAGGGCACAAAGCATGCCAAGGCTGAAGCCCAAAAGTCCCTCCAGGAAATTGAGGCGATGAGGAAGATAGAGGCGGGTAAGGCATTCAATATGCAAAGCAAGCATGTGAAAGTAAATTACTTGTTACTCACCTGAGTCCGGAGCTCTCCAGGAGCATTCGCAGATTTGCCCCGCAGCGTGTCGGATGCCGCGAAGTATCACCAGGCCGAGGAGGGAAGCTCGACGGAGAAGTTGTTTTGGTCTCAGTATACTGGGACCGAACACCCGATGCCTGTGAGGGACCAGCTGAAGCAACTGGTCGAGCTGCACAAGGCGGCCGAACAGGCCGTGAGGGGCCTTATAGTTCGGATGTGGCCTGGCGACTCCCTTCCCAACAGCTACTTCAGCCTGGTGAGGCGGCTTGTGGATGCGTGCCCATGGCTGGAAGTCATAAAGGGGTCCGTCTGCATCGAAGGTGCACGCCGGGCTTTTGCCCGTGCGAAGGTGCACTGGGCAAAGATGGACACCGAGAAGCTGGTGAAGGAGGGGCCGCCGCAGGGCAAGGAGCATCGCCACCCTGAAATGCATTATGAGGGTGTCCTGAAGGGTGCCCGTCTTGTGGCGGAGGAGTGTGTGAAGGATGTAATTTTTGAATGAACTTGCTCGTTTGATCCTATATTATGAAAACTTGTTCATGTGCGCTATGCAACGCTTGTTTGAATTTAAAATATTACCTTCTGTGCGGCTGTTTATCAAATCTGAGAGATGGCCAGTCGTCGGCTTCTGCCCCCATGCCACGAGTGCTGGGGTGTTCGGGATAAATCTGAGCACTCTTTTTCCCATTGTTGGGTCCTTCGAGGGAGGTGCTTAGCACAACAAACAAGGCAATCGGACTATAATGCTTTATCACTCTCACTTAGCCATAGAAGTCTACAATTTTAAATTTTGGCGAAGCCCCTAGTATTGGGAAGGCCGAATTCGGGGTGCTATACATGCCTACGCCGGACAAAGCCGACTCCTCGCCCTAAGCGGCATAAGTCTTTAGGGACTCGAGACCTCTCGAACAGTGACCAGCTCTCGCCTTATCATGATAGTCATTTTTAGCTTTCTCTACTGAGGTGCTTAGCCCAGATGAACCGGGGCACAATCGCAGTAGTTCTCCCAGTGCTACCTTAGCTGATATAGCGGAACGTAAGATACCAAAACATGGGAGCCGGGCAAACCCAACTATTGACCCAAGACATGATTCGGAGCTGATGCATGTAATGCTATAAGTTCAAGGTGCCGCACTGTTGAAAGTGTTCGGACTTCTCATGCCGTATTATGGGGTACGCTTAAGCCCCTGGCATATTGGCCATACCAAAGTATATGTTCATTCACAACATTCAGCACCCCTACACTTTGTTTATTCCTGGGAGTTCCGTGGTGCGACATAGCTTTCTGCCTCCTTGGTTGTTGCATCGTGTGTCCGGCAATCGTACCACCGGACGGGGTTTCCAGAGATTGAAGTCCTGAAAGAGAGAAAAATAACAAAGTGGGAAGCCCCTACTGCGGTTGAGCCACGTCTTGGGGCGTGCCGTAGTCGTGCCCCCCTCCCCACCTGTGCCCATGGTATTTTCAATGTGTAATTATGTACGCGTGGCACGGATTTCGCAGTTTGGCTGGGACTGGGGTGGGGGCCGCATTGCTATGCGGGCTAGGAACATGCTAGGCGGTCTTGTTGCCGATTACTCCGGGCGCGCTTGAAGGTGTCCAGGTCATTAATCACCGAACTGGTGGATTGCCTTAAGAGGCTGCTTTGCACTTCTGCTGCGAGGGCCGCAGTGTGCTCCTCCGTGCGGAGAGAGCGCTCAGTGTTTCCATTGACTGTGATGACCCCCCGAGGTCCTGGCATCTTGAGCTTGAGATATGCATAGTGCGGTACCGCATTGAATCTCGCAAATGCGGTTCGCCCGAGCAGTGCATGATAGCCACTGCGGAACGGGACTATATCGAAGATTAACTCCTCGCTTCGGAAGTTATCTGGGGATCCGAAGACCACTTCCAGTGGGACTGAGCCTGTACAATGGGCCTCTACACTTGGTATGATGCCTTTGAATGTCGTTTTTGTGGGTTTGATCCTTGAGGGGTCTATACCCATTTTGCACACTGTGTCCTGATAAAGCAGGTTCAGGCTACTGCCGCCGTCCAGAAGGACTCGAGTGAGGTGAAATCTTCGATGATTGGGTCTAGGACCAGTGCGGCGAATCCGCCATGACAGATTCTAGTGGGATGGTCCCTGCGATCGAAGGTGATCGGACAGGAGGACCATGGGTTGAACTTTGGGGCGACTGGCTCCAACGCATATACATCCCTTAACGCACGCTTCCGCTCCCTCTTGGGGATGTGGGTTGCGTATATCATGTTCACCGTCCGCACTTGTGGGGGCAACCTCTTCTGTCCTCTGGTGTTCGGCTACCGGGGCTCCTCCTCGTCATCACCATGTAGCCCCTTATCTTTGTTTTCGGCTTTTAACTTGCCGGCCTTCTTGAACACCCAACATTCCCTGTTGGTGTGGTTGGCTGGCTTGTCGGGGGTGCCATGTATTTGGCCCAAGCGATTGAGTATACGGTCCAAACTGGATAGGCCCGGAGTGCTTCCTTTGAATGGCTTTTTCCGTTGACCGGGTTTAGAGCCTCTGAATCCGGCATTGACTGCCGTATCCTCGGTATTGTCGCTATTGACGTGACGCTTATGTTTGTTGCGACGTGACCTGCCATTGCTATCCTTGGTATCTGAAGTACCGTGGTTCTTTGATATGTTATTGTTGCGAGCCAGCCAGCTGTCTTCTCCCACGCAAAAGCGGGTCATGAGTGTCGTGAGGGCTGTCATAGATTTCGACTTTTCCTGGCCAAGGTGCCGGGCGAGCCACTCGTCGCGGATGTTGTGCTTAAAAGCTGCTAGTGCCTCTACATCCGGACAGTCGATGATTTGATTTTTATTTGTCAGGAACCGTGTCCAGAATTGCCTGGCCGATTCCTTTGGCTGCTGAATTATGTGGCTCAAGTCATCGGCATCTGGTGGTCGCACATAAGTGCCCTGGAAGTTGTCGAGGAATGCGGCTTCCAGATCTTCCCAACAGCCGATGGATTCTGCTGGCAGGCTGTTGAGCCAATGCCGAGCTGGTCCTTTGAGCTTGAGTGGGAGGTATTTGATGGCATGTAGATCGTCACCGCGGGCCATGTGGATGTGCAGGAGGAAGTCCTCGATCCACACCGCAGGATCTATTGTGCCATCATATGATTCGATATTTACAGGTTTGAAACCTTCTGGGATTTGGTGATCCATTACTTCGTCTGTGAAGCATATGGGGTGTGCGGCGCCTCTATAGTGGGCTATGTCGCGACGCAGCTCGAATGAGTCTTATCCGCTGTGTTCGGCCCGGCCGGATTTACTTTTACTGTATCCAGCGGGACGGTTATCGTCTCGCGTAGTGGCGCGCCCTCGTGATCCGTAGATCGATCTTGCGTGTTTTGCTTTGTCCTCCAATACGTCTCGCAGGTCTAGCGTGTTTCCCCGTGCCTTGTCATTTTTATTTGGGTGTCGTCGGGGTGCGGGCTGAGTTTTTGGCTGAAATGCCTCTCTGTCGCGGCCACGAGGTGGCCGATCAGCCGCGTCATATGCTAGAGATGTAGGTTTTAATGCTTCCTCCTCCAGTCGGGGTAGCAACCTGCGCTTTGGGTAACTCTTGGAGGGGCGTTCAAGTTCATATTCCTCGGCCGCAAGGACTTCATTCCATCTGTCAGCTAGAAAATCTTGATCAGCTTGAAGCTGCTGCTACTTTTTCTTAAGGCTATTTGCCATGGCTATAAGCCGGCGCTTGAAGCGCTCTTGATTGGCGGGATCCTCTGGCACAACAAATTCGTCGTCATCGAGGCTTGCCTCGTCTTCGGAGGGAGGCATGTTATTATCATCCTCCGCCGCTCCATCTGCCGCTCTCTCGGGAGGGCTGGCTTCTCCATCCTCCTGCTCTAAATCTTGATTGAGGGGATTGTTGTTGTCTTCGGCACTGTCCGGAGTGCTATTATCTCCTGTGCCGGTGTCACCGCTTTTGCTTTGGCGAGACTTAGAGCGGCACCGCTGACGTCGGCGCTTGGGTTGCTTCTTGGAGGGGTCATCCTCCGCTATCTCGTCGCCATTGCCTTCTTTGGGTGTGTCCACCATGTATATATCATATGATGAGGTGGCTGTCCAATGCCCTGTGGGCAGTGGTTCCTCTTTGTCTCCCGCATCGTCGTACATACCGTCGATGTCTTCGGAGTCGAAGTCGACCATGTCGGTCAAATTGTCGACAGTGGCTACTAAGTGGGTGGTGGGTGGGCGGCGAATTTCTTCGTCATCTGCATCCCAATCCTGCCAAACATAGTTCAGCCAAGACTCTCCTGACAAGGAGAGAGACCTTAATGAGTTCAGTATGTCGCCGAAAGGCGAGTTCTGAAAGATATCCGCGGAGGTGAACTCCATGATCGGCGCCCAGTCGGATTCAATAGGCACGGGCGCAGGCGGTTCGGGGTCCGTGACCGGGGGAGAATCCGGCAGTTCGGCGTCACGGCTCCCGTGAAGGGTAAGGTCGATACTCGGCTCGATCTCCGCTGAGAATACGACCTCCGTGGCGGGGTCTACCCACTAGTCCATGGATGGCGCAATTGGCTCCGAATTGAGGGTCGGAGCGGTTGCCGGTGCGGTGTCCTGAACACTGTCCTATTGTAGAGCTAAATCATGCTCATCGTGACCGTGCGACGCACTCGGCAGGGGCTTGAATCCGTCGAAGATCAAGTCTCCGCGGATGTTGGCCGTGTAGTTTAAGCTTCCAAACCTGACCTGGTGGCCAGGGGCGTAACTCTCGATTTGCTCCAGATGGCCAAGCGAGTTGGCCCGCAATGCGAAGCCGCCGAATACAAAGATGTGTCCGCGGAGAAAAGTCTCACCCTGGACTGCATCGCTATCGATGATCGAAGGAGCCATCAAGCCTAACGGTGACAACACAGAGGAACTCTCAATGAAAGCACCAATGTTGGTTTCAAAACTGGCGGATCTCGTGTAGGGGGTCCCAAACTGTGCGTCTAAGGCGGATGGTAACAGGAGGCAGGGGACACGATGTTTTACCCAGGTTCGGGCCCTCTTGATGGAGGTAAAACCCTACGACCTGCATGATTACTCTTGATAATATGAGTAGTACAAGAGTTGATCTACCACGAGATCTGAGAGGCTAAACCCTAGAAGCTAGCCTATGGTATGATTGTCTGTTGTCCTATGGACTAAAACCCTCCGGTTTATATAGACACCGGAGGGGGCTAGGGTTACACAGAGTCGGTTACAAGGAAGGAGATCTACATATCCGTATTGCCAAGCTCGCCTTCCACGCCAAGGAGAGTCCCATCCGGACACGGGACGAAGTCTTCAATCTTGTATCTTCATAGTCCAACAGTCCGGCCAAAGGATATAATCTGGCTGTCCAGACACCCCCCAATCCAGGACTCCCGCACACAGTATAACTTCTTCGCCCCCACCATGGAGATAGTATACACATTTGTCAGCCTCACTAACAATGAAACCAACAGATATCAGAGTTGTATTAAACTTATCATGCCATTGCTTAGGTGCTTTCTTCAGGCCATATAAAGATTTCAGCAACCTACACACCTTTCTTTCCTGACCATCTATCACAAAGCCATCTGGCTGTTGCATATATATTTCCTCATTTAGCTCTCCATTCAGAAAAGCTGTCTTAACATCCATCTAGTGGACGAGAAGACCATGCGAGGCCGCCAAGGAGAGTAATACTCTAATGGTGGTCAGTCTAGCCACAAGTGAATAAGTATCAAAGAAATCTTCCTCTTCTTTCTGGTCATAACCCTTGGCCACAAGCCTAGCCTTGTACTTTTCAATCATACCATCGGGCCTAAGATTCTTTTTGAACACCCACTTACATCCCAATGGTTTGCAACCATAGGGACGCTCAGTGATCTCCCATGTCCCGTTAGCCATGATGGAATCCATCTCGCTATGGACCGCATCCTTCCAGTAGTCAGCTTCTGGAGAGGCATACGCTTCTGAAAGAGAAGTAGGAGTATCATCCACAAGGTACACGAAGAAATCAACACCAAAGGTCTTTGCAGTCCTTTTTCTCTTGCCCCTACCAAGGGTTTCCTCGTCATCCTCCTCGGGATTTTCATCATGTGTTTGTTCATAATATTCCATAGGGATGGCAGGTTCAGGAGTCTCCTCAGATTTCTGTCTAGAAGTGCTTTGCATATCTCTCATAGCAAAAACATTCTCGAAGAATGTAGCATCCTTAGACTCCATAATTGTACCGACCTTCTGATTAGGTACCTCAGATTTCACTACTAGAAATCTATAGCCAACGCTGTTCTTAGCGTAGCCCAAATTAACGCAGTCCACAGTCTTTGGTCCAAGCTTACGCTTTTTGGGGAGCGTCACATTGACTTTCGCCAAACAGCCCCAAGTACGCAAGTACGAGAGTGTTGTCCTTCTCTTTGCCCATTTCTCATAGGGAGTGATCTCATTATCCTTTGTCGGAACTTTATTCAGGACATGACATGCCGTCAATATAGCCTCCTCCACCATGCCTTGGATAAACCCGATGTATCTAACATGGCGTTAACCAAATCAGTTAGAGTATGGTTTTTCCGCTCAGCAACCCCATTGGACTAGGGTGAATAGGGAGGCGTCCTCTCATGAATAATGCCATGTTCCACACAAAAGGAATCAAACTCACTCGAGAAGTACTCTCCACCACGATCTGACCGGACTCGTTTAATTTTCTTTTCAAGTTGATTCTTAACTTGTGCCTTATAGATTTTAAAGTAGTGTAGAGCCTCATCTTTAGTATTTAACAGATACACATAGCAATATCTAGTGGAATCATCTATCAATGTCATGAAGTATTTCTTTCCACCTTTAGTCAACACACCATTCATCTCACAAAGATCAGAATGTATGAGTTGTAATGGTGCCAAGTGTCTCTCCTCCGCAGCCTTGTGAGGCTTGCGAGGTTGCTTAGCTTGCACACATGAAAGGCACTTAGAACCTTTGGCTAAAGTAAAACTCAGGATTAAAACTAACTTGGCTAGCCGCATCATAACACCGAAACTAATGTGACAAAGACGTGAATGCCAAACTTCAGATTCATTAACATTCGAATGAACATGGTTCACGACTTTATTACAAAAATCTGCGAGGCAAAGGCGGAACATCCCTCCGCTCTCATAACCTTTTCCAACAAAGAGTCCATATTTCGTAACAACTAATTTATTAGACTCGAAAACCATCTTAAACCCTTCTCTACATAGAAGGGAGCCACTAACGAGGTTCTTCTTGATGGAGGGGACATGCTGCACATTCTTCAGCTACACAATCCTTCCCGAAGTAAACTTCAGATCAACCGTGCCAACACCATGAACAGAAGCACTCGCGCCATTCCCCATCAATACGGACCCGTGGCCTGTGACCTGGTAAGAAGTGAACAATGAAATGTCAGCACACACATGTACACCTGCACCTGTGTCCACCCACCAATCGGTGGGCTGAAACACTGAAAAGGCAGTAAATAAATTACCATACCTAGGTGCACCATTCTCATTATTGTCCACAATCATGTTGACGGACTTGGAGTCCTATCCTGACTTCTTGTACTTGTTTGGGCACTTGTTGGCCCAATGTTCAACTGAACCACAAGTAAAGCAGCCCTCATCCTTCTTGTTCTTCTTGAAGGTCTTCTTACCCTTCTTCTTAAAGTCTGTATTGTGTTGGACACCGTTCTTTCCCTTGGGCTTGTGGGAGTTGAAGTTCTTCTGGTTCACCATGTTGGCGACAGAAGTCCCTTCGGCCCCTTTTCTGTGCGAGTCCTTTGCCCTTGAATTCTGCTCAACACTCAGATGGCCAATGACATCCTCCACAGAGAATTCACACCTACGATGTTTCAGAGTGGTGGCAAAGTTCCTCCAGGAATTAGGGAGCTTAGCGATTATGCAACCCGCGACAAACTTGCCCGGTAACTCGCACTTAAGAAGTTCAAGCTCCTTAACAATGCATATTATCTCATGAGCCTGCTCCAATACAGGACGGTTTTCAACCATCTTGTAATCATGGAATTGCTCTATAATATACATCTCGCTCCCGGCATCGGCGGCCCCGAACTTAGATTCGAGCGCCTCCCACAAGTCCTTGGCGACATGCACATGTAAATATGCGTCGACCAATTTATCTCCGAGCACGCTAAGAACTGCTCTGAGGAAGAAAACGGTGGCCTCCTTGAACGCCTTCTCCTGTTCAGGAGCAATCGTTCCCGTGGAGACACCGGTGACCCAGAGCACGTTAATAGCCGTGAGCCATAAAGTGGTCTTAGTCTGCCAACGCTTAAAATACGAACTGGTAAACTTATCCGGTTTCAATGCAGTGGCAAAGCCACTTGCCGAAAAATTCCTACACATAATAGGTTTTTGGATTGTTGAGTAAATAGGCAATTTCCCGATTAAATTAATCCACGAGTAAATCACTAGCATGGCACTGACACAAATAAACGCATACTGATATTCAGTCAAGCTAGCACATACTACGCTAATTGCAGAAAGACCTACGTATAACGCTAGCATGGCTAAAATAGAAAATAGTAGGAGCGGGATAAACGAGTTATACCCTCCAGTAGGCCATGCAGAGGCCGCGGCTTTGGTGGCACCAGTGGCGTCCTCGGCGGCCTTCTTGTCCGCTTCAGCTTGCTCGGCGGCGGCACGTTCGACGTCGGTGGACATGGTGATGATAAAGGCGACGCGGACGTAGAGTGATGACCCACAAGTATAGGGGATCTATCGTAGTCATTTCGATAAGTAAGAGTGTCGAACCCAACGAGGAGCAGAAGGAAATGATAAGTAGTTTTCAGCAAGGTATTCTCTGCAAGTACTGAAATAAGTGGTAACAGATAGTTTTGTGGTAAGATAGATTGTAACGAGCAACAAGTAAAAAAAGTAAATAAAGTGCAGCAAGGTGGCCCAATCCTTTTGTAGCAAAGGACAAGCCGGAACAAACTCTTATAATAGGAAAAGCGCTCCCGCGGACACATGGGAATATCGTCAAGCTAGTTTTCATCACGTTCATATGATTCGCATTCGATACTTTGATAATTTGATATGTGGGTGGACCGGTGCTTGGGTGCTATTCTTACTTGAACAAGCATCCCACTTATGATTAACCTCTATTGCAAGCATCCGCAACTACAACAAAAAGTATTAAGGTAAACCTAACCATAGCATGAAACATGTGGATCCAAATCAGCCCCTTACGAAGCAACGCATAAACTAGGGTTTAAGCTTCTGTCACTCTAGCAACCCATCATCTACTTATTACTTCCCAATGCCTTCCTCTAGGCCCAAATAATGGTGAAGTGTTATGTAGTCGACGTTCACATAACACCACTAGAGGCTAGACAACATAGATCTTATCAAAATATCAAACGAATACCAAATTCACATGACTACTAATAGCAAGACTTCTCCCTTGTCCTCAGGAACAAACGTAACTACTCACAAAGTATATTCATGTTCATAATCAGAGGGGTAATAATATGCATATAGGATCTGAACATATGATCTTCCACCAATTAAACCAGCTAGCATCATCTACAAGGAGTAATCAACACTACTAGCAACCTACTAGCACCAATCCCGGACTTTGAGACAAGAATTGGATACAAGAGATGAACTAGGGTTTGGAGATGAGATGGTGCTGGTGAAGTTGTTGATGGAGATTGCCCTCTCCCGATGAGAGGAGCGTTGGTGATGATGATGGTGACGATTTCCCCCTCCCGGAGGGAAGTATCCCCGGCAGAACAGCTCTGCCGGAGCTCTAGATTGGATCCACCAAGGTTCCGCCTCGTGGCGGCGGAGTCTCGTCCCGAAAAGTTCCTTCTTGTTTTTTTCTTATTGAAAGACTTCATATAGGAGAAGATGGACATCGGAGAGCCACCAGGGGGCCCACGAGGTAGGGGGGCGCGCCCTAGGGGGGTGCGCCCTAGGGGGGCGCGCCCCCCACCCTCGTGAGCAGGGTGTGGGCCCCCTGGCCTTCATCTTTGGTGAGGATTTTTCTTTATTTGTTTTAAGATGTTCCGTGGAGTTTCAGGACTTTTGGAGTTGCACAGAATAGGTCTCTAATATTCGCTCCTTTTCCAGCCCAGAATTCGAGCTGCCGGCATTCTCCCTCCTTATGTAAACCTTGTAAAATAAGAGAGAATAGCCATAAGTATTGTGACATAAAGTGAAATAACAGTCCATAATGCGATAAATATCGATATAAAAGCATGATGCAAAATGGACGTATCAACTCCCCCAAGCTTAGACCTCGCTTGTCCTCAAGCGAAAAGCCGATAACAATAAATATGTCCTCATGTTTAGAGGTAGAGGCGTCGATAAATATAAAATACGGACATGAAGGCATCATGGTTATTCTCATAACAGCAACATATATAGATTTTGTCATATGATTACTTATGTTCAAGTGATGATCTATTCACAATGCAAAAGTATAAATCATAAACCTTATTGGGCTCCAATAAACTATATTCTCAGTCATTGAAGCAATTGCAATTTATCATAACATCGGAAAGAGTCTATGTCAGAGCTAAAAAGCAAGTCCACATACTCAACTATCATTTAGTCCTCCATAATTGCTAACACTCATGCAATACTTGTGGTTACGAAGTTTTAATCAGACATAGAGAAAGATAGGGGCTTATAGTTTTGCCCCACAACCTTTTACCTCAAGGGTAATGTCAACAATAACGGTTCATGCTCCCCTACATCCATATATATATATATATATATATATATATATATATATATATATATATGGAACAATTGTATTCGTGCCCCTAGTTGGGTCACGCTCGACTGATTTGCCCCTATTTTTTCAACAATTGCGGTTTTGCCCAGCTCACTTCACTCGCCTTGTGTTTTTGCCCTTCCGGGGCGGTTCCGACCAATCACGGTTCGCCACATGGCGACTGCTCACTGGCTGGAACCGCCCCAGAAGGGAAAAAACACAAGGCGAGTGAAGTGAGTTGGGCAAAACCGCAATTGTTGAAAAAATAGGGGCAAATCCGTCGAGCGTGACCCAACTAGGGGCACGAATACAAAAATCCCTATATATATATCATGTTCTTTCCAACATGCTGAGCTTGCCAAAGGATAAAATGAAAAAGAAAAGGTGAAGATCACCATGACTCTTGCATAAGGTAGAAGATAATAATAAAGGATAGGCCCTTCGCAGAGGGAAGTAGAGGTTACCATGCGCTTTTATGGTTGGATGCATAAAATCTCAATGCGAAAGAACATCACTTTATATTGCCCCTTGTGATATGAACCTTTATTATGTAGTCCATCGCTTTTATTACTTCCACATCACAAGATCGTATAAAGCTTATTTCTCCCACACCAATCAATCATACATATTTAGAGCAATTTTTATTGCTTTGCGCCGATGACAACTTACTTGAAGGATCTTACTCAATCCATAGGTAGATATGGTGGACTCTCATGGCCAAACTGGTTTAAGGGTATTTGGAAGCACAAGTAGTATTTCTACTTGGTGCTGAGAATTTGGCTAGCATGAGGGGGAAAGGCAAGCTCAACAAGTTAGAGGATCCATGACAACATACTTTATCTCAGATATAAGAAAGACATAACTCATTATGTTGTCTTCCTTGTCCAACATCAACTCTTTAGCATGTCATATTTTAATGAGTGCTCCAATCATAAAAGATGTCAATGATAATATATCTATATGTGAAAACCTCTCTTTCCTTATTACTTCCTATTAATCGCAACAATGACCAAAGCTATGTCTGCCAACTCCCAACAACTTTTAATCATCATACTCTTTCTACATGAAGTCATTATTCTCAATAAGATCAATATGAACTCTTTGTTTCTTTTTATTCCTTTTCTCTTTTCTTTTATTCGCCCGAGATCATGGCAAAATAATCAAGCCCTTGAATCAATACTAATCTTTATTATATATAGCTCACGGTCTCGATTACATAGAGAGATCATAAAGCAAAACTCAAAACTAGATCATGATATAAACTTTATTCTACTAGATCAAGATGCTACTAATAGGATCGAACTAATAAAAACGATAAAGATAGGAGTTGTGATGGTGATACGATACTGGGGCACCTCCCCCAAGCTTGGCAGTTGCCAAGGGGAGTGCCCATACCCATGTGATTATATCTCCTTTGTTGGTGAAGAAGGTGGAGGTGTTGTTGATGATGCGGGCTTGTCATCCATCTTCCAAGGCATAGGTTCACCATCATAGAAGGATGACCGAGTCTCCGGAATCCTCGAATCTGCAGCCAAACTCATTCTTTTGAATCTATATTCATACTCATAGTTTTGGTTTTGCAGGTCATAGATTTGGGCTTGGAGGTGCTCGATCTTCTCATATAGCTTGAAGATGGCCTCCTCGGTGTTCTTGGCATCCGGCTTGTAGTTGTTAGTGAACTCCGCGAGCATCGTGTGGCTAGCGTTGATTCCACGCTCCACCATCCCCTGGCACTTGAGAACTTGTTGCTCCATTGCTTCGAGCCTCGTCTCCACGCTTCCGGTTCCCTTTGGTCCCTCAACATCGCGGATGTGCAACAACCCATCACGCATCTCAATGGTTTGAGGGTGTCGCAGCACCTCCGCGAGGTAAGGGTTGATGACCTTCTCGAAGAACTTGTCCTTGGAAGCACTTGGGGACGTCATGATAATCTAGATCTGTCAGAAGAACAGCTCGAAACAGGAACAGAGGATAATTGCGTGATACGGGAGTCAAAACCTTCGGGAGAATATATAATGAATTTTTACCGACCAAAATATGTAACGTGCAAGAAAATGGAGTCCGGAAGGCACACGAGGTGCTCATGAGGTAGGGGGGCGCGCCCAGGGGGGTAGGGCGCGCCCACCACCCTTGTGGGGCCCTCGTGTCCTTCCCGGACTACTACTTATTTTTCTATTTTTGTAAATATACCAAAACGGAGAAATATTGCCTTAAAATTGTTTTGGAGGCAGTTTACTTACTGTACCACATACCTATTCCTTTTCGGAGTCTGAAACGTTCCGGAAAGTGTCTCTTATGTATTCCTCCGGGGTTACGGTTTCAATAATATTGGTTTCAACATTTATGGGATTGCCTGAGATATAATGTTTGATTCTTTGACCGTTTACCACTTTCGGATTTGTGCCCTCGAAGTTGTTGATCTTTATGGCACCAGAACGATAGACCTCTTCGATAACATAGGGGCCTTCCCATTTAGAGAGAAGTTTTCCTGCAAAAAATCTTAAACGAGAGTTGTATAGCAATACATAATCACCTACATTAAACTCACACTTTTGTATCCTTTTGTCATGCCATCTTTTAACTTTTTCTTTAAACAACTTGGCATTTTCATAAGCTTGGGTTCTCCATTCATCAAGTGAGCTAATATCAAATAACCTCTTCTCACCGGCAAGTTTAAAATCATAGTTGAGCTCTTTAATAGCCCAATATGCCTTATGTTCTAGTTCGAGAGGTAAGTGACATGCTTTTCCATAAACCATTTTATACGGAGACATACCCATAGGATTTTTTTATGCAGTTCTATAAGCCCATAATGCATCATCAAGTTTTTTGGACCAATTCTTTCTAGACCTATTAACAGTCTTTTGCAAAATTAATTTGAGCTCTCTATTGCTCAACTCTACTTGACCACTAGACCGAGGGTGATAAGGAGATGCAATTCTATGATTAACATCATATTTAGCAAGCATTTTACGGAAAGCACCATGAATAAAGTGTGAACCACCATCAGTCATTAAATATCTAGGGACTCCAAACCTCGGGAAAATAACTTCCTTAAGCATTTTAATAGAAGTGTTATGATCAACACTACTAGTTGAATAGCTTCTACCCACTTAGTAACGTAATCAACAGCAACTAAAATATGTGTGTATCCATTAGAGGCAGGAAAAGGTCCCATATAATCAAAGCCCCAAACATCAAACGGTTCAATAACAAGTGAATAATTCATAGGCATTTCTTGACGTCTACTAATATTACCAATTCTTTGACATTCATCACAAGACAAGACAAACTTACGGGCATCCTTGAAGAGAGTAGGCCAATAAAAACCAGATTGCAATACCTTATGTGCAGTTCTATCTCCAGCGTGGTGTCCTCCATAAGACTCGGAATGACACTTGCGTAGGATCTATTCCTGTTCATGCTCAGGTACACAACGTCTAATAACACCATCTACTCCTTCTTTATAAAGATGTGGGTCATCCCAAAAGTAATGTCTCAAATCATAGAAGAACCTTTTCTTTTGTTGGTATGTGAAGCTAGGTGGTATAAACTTAGCAACAATATAATTAGCATAATCAGCATACCATGGAGTACTACGAGAAGTACTTATAACATTTAATTGTTCATCAGGAAAGCTATCATTAATAGGTAGTGGGTCATCAAGAATATTTTCTAACCTAGACAAGTTGTCTGCAACGGGGTTCTCAGCTCCCTTTCTATCAACAATATGCAAATCAAATTCTTGTAGCAAGAGAACCCATCTAATAAGTCTAGGTTTAGCATCTTTCTTTTCCATAAGATATTTAATAGCAGCATGATCAGTTTGAATAGTTACTTTAGAATCAACAATATAAGATCTGAACTTATCACAAGCAAATACAACTGCTAAAAGCTCTTTTTCAGTAGTAGCATAATTTCTTTGAGCATTGTCTAGAGTCTTACTAGCATAATGAATAACATTTAATTTCTTATCAACTCTTTGCCCTAGAACAGCACCTACAGCATAATCACTAGCATCACACATAATTTCAAAGGGTAGGTTCCAATCAGGTGGCTGAACAACAGGTGCAGTGACTAATGCTTTCTTAAGTATTTCAAATGCTTCTACACAATCATCATCAAAGACAAATGGTATATCTTTTTGCAATAAATTAGTCAGAGGCCGAGAAATTTTTGAGAAGTCCTTAATGAACCTCCTGTAAAATCCGGCGTGACCAAGGAAACTTCTTATACCTTTGATGTCCTTGGGACATGGCATCTTTTCAATAGCATCAACCTTGGCTTTATCAACTTCAATACCTCTTTCAGAAACTTTATGCCCCAAGACAATACCTTCATTAACCATAAAGTGGCACTTTTCCCAATTCAAGACAAGATTAGTTTCTTCACATCTCTGCAAAACTCGATCAAGATTGCTCAAGCAATCATCAAAAGAGGAACCATAGACGGAAAAGTCGTCCATGAAAACCTCACAAATCTTTTCACAAAAGTCAGAGAATATAGCCATCATGCATCTTTGAAAGGTAGCAGGTGCATTACATAAACCAAAAGGCATACGTCTATAAGCAAAAGTACCAAAAGGGCATGTAAAAGTAGTCTTTGATTGATCTCTAGCCGACACAGGTATTTGAGAGAAACCAGAATAACCATCTAGAAAGCAATAGTGTGTATGTTTGCATAATCTTTCTAGCATTTGATCAATAAAAGGTAAGGGGTAATGATCTTTCTTAGTAGCTTTATTTAATTTGCGGAAATCAATTACCATCCTATAACCTGTGATAATTCTTTGTGGAATCAATTCATCTTTATCATTAGGAACAACAGTAATACCTCCCTTCTTAGGGACACAATGGACATGACTTACCCACTCACTATCAGCAACGGGATAGATCATACCTGCCTCCAGAAGCTTTAGTATTTCTTTTCTTACCACTTCTTTCATTTTAGGATTCAGACGTCGTTGAGGATCACGAACTGGTTTGGCATCTGCTTCCAAATTTATTTTATGTTCACATAGAGTGGGACTAATGCCCTTAAGATCATCAAGAGTATATCCAATTGCAGCACGATGCTTCTTCAGAGTTTTCAATAATCTTTCTTCTTCATGCTATGAAAGGTTAGCACTAATAATAACAGGATATATCTTCTTTTCATCAAGATAAGCATATTTAAGATTATCAGGAAATGGTTTAAGCTCAAACGCGGGATCAACCTTGGGTGGAGGAGGATCCCCTAAAATTTCAACAGGCAAATTATGTTGCAGAATAGGTTCCTGTTTAAAGAATACTTCATCTATTTCCCTTGTTTCATTCATGAACATATCATTTTCATGGTCTAGCAAATAGTGTTCTAAAGGATCACTAGGAGGTACGGCAATAGAAGCAAGACCAATAATTTCATCCTTACTAGGTAATTCTTCCTCACGATGTTGTTTACTAAATTTAGAGAAATTAAACTCATGAACCATATCATCCAAGCCAACAGTAACAACATTCTTTGTGCAATCTATGGTAGCATTGACAGTATTTAAGAAGGGTCTACCAAATATAATGGGACAAAAGCTATCTTGCGGAGAAGTAAGAACAAGAAAATCAACAGGATATTTAGTTTTCCCACACAAGACTTCAACATCTCTAACAATTCCAATTGGTGAAATAGTATCTCTATTGGCAAGTTTAATTGTGACATCAATACCTTCTAACTCAGCAGGTGCAATTTCATTCTTAATTTCTTCGTATAAAGTATGCGGTATAAAATTAGCACTTGCACCCATATCACATAAGCCATGATAACAATGATCTCTTATTTTAACAGAAATAACATGCACGCCTACCACAGGTCTATGTTTATCTTTATCACAAGGTTTAGCAATTCTAGCAGTTTCACCTTCAAACTGAATAACATGCCCATCTATATTATCAGACAAGAGATCTTTAACAATAGCAATATTAGGTTCTACCTTAACTTGCTTAGGAGGTGTACAAGTTCTAATACTGCTTTTACGAACAACAGTTGAAGCTTTAGCGCGATCCTTTATTCTAACATGGAAAGGTGGTTTCTCAATATAAGAAGTAGGAACAATAGGATCATTATAAGTGACAGTCTTTTCTTCAACTTTAATAGGTGCAGATACTTTTACTTCTATGGGAGGATGATATTTAAACCACTTCTCCTTAGGGAGGTCAACATAAGTAGCGAAAGATTCACAGAAAGAAGCTACTATCTCATAGTCAAGTCCATATTTAGTGCTAAACTTACGGAAAATATCGGTGTCCATAAAAGATTTAACACAATCAAACTTAGGTGTCATACCTGACTCCTTACCTTCTCGAGGTCCCAATCTTCAGAGTTGTGTTTAATTCTATCCAATAAATTCCATCTAAATTCAATAGTCTTCATCATAAAAGAGCCAGCACAAGAAGTATCGAGCATGGTGCGATTGTTATCAGAAAGCCGAGCATAAAAACTTTGCATAATTATTTCTCTCGGGAGCTCATGATTGGGGCATGAATATAACATTGATTTAAGCCTCCCCCAAGCTTGATCGATGCTTTCTCCTTCGTGAGGCCAGGAATTATATATATAATTGCGATCACGATGAACAAGATGCATAGGGTAATACTTTCGATGAAATTCCAGCTTCAATCTTTTATCGTCCCAGAATCTCATGTCATCACATAGCCTATACCATATCAATGCGTCTCCCTTCAAAGATAAAGGGAAGACCTTCTTAGCAACATCATCGGGTATACCTGCAAGCTTAAATAATCCACAAACTTCATCCACATATATTAAGTGCTCATCAGGATGCTTTGTTCCATCTCCTGTAAAAGGGTTAGCTAGCAGTTTTTCCATCATACCCGAAAGAAATTCAAAAGGAGTTTCATTTTCAATAGGTTCAGTAGGTTGAGGAGCAACTCTTTGCTCTACTAGACGGGGTGAAGATACCCCGAACAAGCCCCTCAGAGAATTACTTTCCATAGTAACAAGTGACAGCAAATTTCAGCACACTATATAAATTTTTCCTTACCAAATTCCACCTCAAAGGCGCTACACTCCCCGGCAACGGTGCTAGAAAAGAGTCTTCATGACCCACAAGTATAGGGGATCTATCATAGTCCTTTCGATAAGTAAGAGTGTCGAACCCAACGAGGAGCAAAAGGAAATGATAAGCAGTTTTCAGCAAGGTATTCTCTACAAGTACTGAAATAAGTGGTAACAGATAGTTTTGTGATAAGATAGATTGTAACGAGCAACAAGTAACAAAAGTAAATAAAGTGCAGCAAGGTGGCCCAATCTTTTTGTAGCAAAGGACAAGCCGGAACA
This sequence comes from Triticum aestivum, assembly GCF_018294505.1. Lineage (NCBI taxonomy): Eukaryota > Viridiplantae > Streptophyta > Magnoliopsida > Poales > Poaceae > Triticum > Triticum aestivum. The sequence goes on along the minus strand of NC_057806.1, from coordinate 686,682,435 downwards.
AACTCTTATAATAGGAAAAGCGCTCCCGAGGACACATGGGAATATCGTCAAGCTAGTTTTCATCACGTTCATATGATTCGCGTTCGATACTTTGATAATTTGATATGTGGGTGGACCGGTGCTTGGGTGCTGTTCTTACTTGAACAAGCATCCCACTTATGATTAACCTCTATTGCAAGCATCCGCAACTACAACAAAAGTATTAAGGTAAACCTAACCATAGCATGAAACATGTGGATCCAAATCAGCCCCTTACGAAGCAACGCATAAACTAGGGTTTAAGCTTCTGTCACTCTAGCAACCCATCATCTACTTATTACTTCCCAATGCCTTCCTCTAGGCCCAAATAATGGTGAAGTGTTATGTAGTCGACGTTCACATAACACCACTAGAGGCTAGACAACATACATCTTATCAAAATATCAAATGAATACCAAATTCACATGACTACTAATAGCAAGACTTCTCCCTTGTCCTCAGGAACAAACGTAATTACTCACAAAGCATATTCATGTTCATAATCAGAGGGGTAATAATATGCATATAGGATCTGAACATATGATCTTCCACCAATTAAACCAACTAGCATCAACTACAAGGAGTAATCAACACTACTAGCAACCTACTAGCACCAATCCCGGACTTTGAGACAAGAAGTGGATACAAGAGATGAACTAGGGTTTGGAGATGAGATGGTGCCGGTGAAGATGTTGATGGAGATTGCCCTCTCCCGATGAGAGGAGCGTTGGTGATGACGATGGTGATGATTTCCCCCTCCCGGAGGGAAGTATCCCCGGCAGAACAGCTCTGCCGGGGCTCTAGATTGGATCCGCCAAGGTTCCGCCTCGTGGCGGCGGAGTCTCGTCCCGAAAAGTTCCTTCCTGTTTTTTCTCATCGAAAGACTTCATATAGGAGAAGATGGACGTTGGAGAGCCACCAGGGGGCCCACGAGGTAGGGGGCGCGCCCTAGGGGGGGCCCACCCTCATGAGCAGGGTGTGGGCCCCCCTGGCCTTCATCTTTGGCGAGGATTTTTCTTTATTTGTTTTAAGATGTTTCGTGGAGTTTCAGGACTTTTGGAGTTGCGCAGAATAGGTCTCTAATATTTGCTCCTTTTCCAGCCCAGAATTCCAGCTATCGGCATTCTCCCTCCTTATGTAAACCTTGTAAAATAAGAGAGAATAGCCATAAGTATTGTGACATAAAGTGAAACAACAGTCCATAATGCGATAAATATCAATATAAAAGCATGATGCAAAATTGACGTATCATAGAGGAAGTAGACAATCGGAAGCGAGCAGTTGCGTAATCGCTGCCCAAAAACCTATTCGCCCTTCACACCGTACAAGAACAGGAAGGGCGTGGTTTCGGAGACCTGCTCTCCCGTCGATCGTGTACGCGGCGGATGGGATGGAGTCACTGGCGGCAGCCGCAGCAGCAGCAAGGGAACAACGGTGGGCGTGCGCGTGGGAGCAGATGTGATCTGTTCGTGGCGGCTAGGGTTAGGAGACACTGCACACTTCTATAGGCACAGCCGCGTGGAGAGACGTGGGCTCGTCCCATGTCCGAGTCCGTGACAGCCCACGACCCGACATCTCAGATCATGGCCCAGCTGTCAGAGAACACACCATTAGTGACTGGCAAACGTAAGCGCGTAGGTGTGAGCTCGGCTCGGCTCAATCCCGCAACCCGCGACGCGTCGTGACGAGGCATGGCGAGGCGGGCGGCGGAGGAGTGCGCGAGGGCCTCTTCTCTTCTCAAGCTCCAATAGCATGTAGAAGAGAAACCCTTATAAGGAGGTCCAACTCCTTTTCCACTTCCGGGGTGGGACTAAACTTCCCACTACACCTAGTGCCATATAACCCACATGGGCCCTTAGAGATTTTTCAGAAATTGCTATATGGGCCTAGAGCCCATCTCAAATTTCAGCAACCCCCCACCAGATCTCAAGGGCCCATTGTGTCCTCTGTTCCAATTACAGTTTCGCTAGACTAGTGTTTCAGTGAAGACCTGTTAAGGTTGAGCTTCACCTAGAGCAAGTAGTTACACTCCATCACAACTGAACAATGGACTATGCCTTGAATTGTCAGTTTGGCGTAAAGAAGTTTCACCACATGTCTTACTAGTACTAGGCTGTCGAATGCTGACCCCTCGGGTGGACCATATAAGTCACCCTCCTGGCCTATTCATGAGCTTACTAGAGATCACCCCAATCTCATAGACTGTGACCAGTAGTCGGGCTCATATAGGTGTGTTCCTCCAAAGATCGCTCTGTAAGATAGCATCTTGCTTATATAAGCTTCAGAACACATTAAGACAGTAGTCATCCTACCATTCTTAGCCGTATGGACATACTCAAACACTATCACTCCGGAGTTTCTTAATTTTTTAACAGCCTTTAATCTCATTCTTATGTGTTTGTTGGACCTCATGTTGTCCTTTGAACTTTTCACCTTGGTGATGATAGTCTGATTATCACAGTTCATAAGGATAGCTGGAACCGGTTTATTAACCAATGGCAAGTCCATCAAAAGATCTCGAAGCCATCCTGCTTTAACACCAGATGTGTCTAATGCTGTTAATTCTGCTTCCATTGTCGATCTCGTTAAGATCGTTTGCTTACAAGACTTTAAGGAAATAGTGCCACCTCCAAGAGTAAACATATACCCAATTGTGGCCTTCATCTCATCAGCATCAGAGATCCAATTTGCATCACTATACCCTTCAAGTACCGACGGGTATCCGGTATAGTAAGTCCATAGTTCATAGTACCTTTCAGATAGCGCATAACTCTTTCAACAGCATGCCAATGTACATCACCCGGTTTGGAAACAAACCGGCTCAGTTTGCTCACAGCAAACACGATGTCAGGCCTCGTTGCGCTCGCTAGGTACATCAGTGAACCAATGATTTGAGAGTATCTCAATTGATCTATAGCGGTGCCTTTGGACTTTCGAATCAACACGCTAGGATCATATGGTGTTTGATGTTCAAGATAACATCAGCCACACCAAGGTCTTTCATCTCAAAGTTCTGAGACAGAAACGACTTGACCTCCTCAATGACTTTGAGGTTGGTTCTGAATATCAGTATGTCATCAACATACAAGCACAGTGTTACTCCTTCGCCTCCACCATGGCGATAGTATACACATTTGTCAGCCTCATTAACAAAGAAACCAACAGATGTCAGAGTTGTATTAAACTTATCATGCCGTTGATTATGTGCTTGCTTCAGGCCATATAAAGATTTCAGCAACCTACACACATTTCTTTCCTGACCATCTATCACAAAGCCATCTGGCTGTTGCATATAGATTTCCTCATTTAGCTCTCCATTCAGAAAAGTCGTCTGAACATCCATCTGGTGGACGAGAAGACCATGCGAGGCCGCCAACGAGATTAATACTATAATGGTGGTCAGTCTAGCCACAGGTGAATAAGTATCAAAGAAATCTTCCTCTTCTTTCTAGTCATAACCCTTGGCCACAAGCCTAGCCTTGTACTTTTCAATCGTACCATCGGGCCTAAGCTTATTTTTGAACACCCACTTACATCCCAATGGTTTGCAACCATAGGGACGCTCAGTGATCTCCCTTGTCCCTTTAGCCATGATGGAATCCATCTCGCTACGGGCCACATCCTTCCAGTAGTCAGCTTCTGGAGAGGCATACGCTTCTGAAATAGAAGTAGGAGTATCATCCATGAGGTACACAAAGAAATCAACACCAAAGGTCTTTGCAGTACTTTGTCTCTTGCCCCTACCAAGGGTTTCCTCGTCATCCTCCTCGGGATTTTCATCATGTGTTTGTTCATAATATTCCATAGGGATGGCAAGTTCAGGAGTCTCGTCAGATTTCTGTCTAGAAGTGCTTTGCATATCTCTCATAGGAAAAATATCCTTGAAGAGTGTAGCATCCTTAGACTCCATAATTGTACCGACCTACTTCTATGACAAAAAATCATGACAGAAAATGGGCTTTTCATCCTGGGCGGGCCGGAGACGCAGCTGCATGACATTCTTTGGGCCGTCCATGACGGAAAAAACCATGGTAGAAGTGAGGGGAAGGAAAATTTCGAGGAGTTCCCGGTTACGGTGGGAGGTCGGGGGCCGAGCGATGCACGTTTCTCTCGTACACATACGCGCGTGTGTGTGAGGCGTTGGCTCTAACTGAACCCGAGCGAGGCGTTGGGCTCTAACTCAGGCTACACGTTACTGAACCCGAGCGATCGCTCGATGGCTGTTAACTGAACCTGATCGAGCGATTCCTTCGTTGCTGCTGCTAACTGAAGCCGATTGATTGGATGAATAGTGAGCATTGCGGGGGGGGGGGGGAGGGTGCATGAACAGTGAGCGGTGGCATTTCCTCTCGATGAATAGGACCCCGTGGTGTGGTGGAGGGCTGGATGAACAGTAGATGGTGGAGGGGTGCCCGTGGAGGGGTGGTTGAACAGGACCCTGTGGTGTGGAGGGCTGGATGAACATTAGACGATGGAGGGGTGCCCGTGGAGGGGTGGTTGAACAGTAGTCGGTGGAGGCTGGATGAACAGGAGCCCGTGGAGGCTGGAGGAGGTCGATGGTAGCCCGTGGAGGCTGGAGGAGGTCGACGGTGGAGATGAACAGTATCCCGTGGAGTCCCGTTTTGTGGTACGCCACACCCCTCCCGATGAACAGGACCCCCGTTTCGACCGTAGGAGGTCCGTTTCGTCTGTTTTGCGGTACGTCACACCCCTCCCGATCAACAGGACCAACGTTTCGACTCTAGGAGGTCCGTTTCCTCCGTTTTGCGGTACGCCAGACCCCTCCCGATCAACAGGACCCCCTTCCGAATGTAGGAGGTCCGTTTCCTCCATTGTGTAGTACACCAGGCCTCGTTTCCATTGCCTGTTCTGTCCAAGCCCTCCCGATGAACACGCCCACGCATTCCGTTCCGACCCAGCCGGTTGACTCCCACGCGTTCCGTTGCCTCCCGATGAACACGAAGCATTCCGTTGCCTCCCCATGAACACGACGCATTCCGTTGCCTCCCCATGAACACGACGACGATGCTGTTTCTCCGTTCCGACCCAGCCATGTACACGAGCCCTGCCCATACGTATGCGCGAGTAGGCATTCAAGACCCCTCCCGTATGTACACATACGTGGCCGTATTTTCTTTCTTGCACCCTGGTCGCTGTACGTACGTGTACATGCTACGTGCGTGCCTCTACTACGACACGTACGCGCCTCTACTACAACACGTGCGCGCCTCTACATCCACCAGTATATATGTACGTACACGTTCGCGACCAGAATGACAACGCTATGTATGCTTCGACCAGGTGGGTCCTGACTGTCAGGCACTTCCTTGCGTGCGAAGATGTAGCTAGTGGGTCCCAACAGTCAGGGGGAAAACGTTTTGCGCGAAATACGGTGGCCCGTCCGGTGGGTCCCCGCTATCAGGTGGAGGAATAATTATTTTGCACGTAATAAGGAGGCACTTCCTTACTGCGGCCGTGGACCCAGCTATCAGCCTCTCCACGTACAGTCCACGTCCGATGGAAGCTGTTCCTTGACCACGTTGACCACGCTGCGCCGAGAGCACCAGGGCGGTGGATGACGGCGAGGCCTAGGAAGGGGATGACGCGGAGCCGGGGAAGACGTGGCAGTGGATGCCCACGTGTAGAGGAGTACGAGGGTTCACTGGTTCGCTGCGGTGTGAGGCTGCCGTCGCCGTAGAATAACAGGGGGGTGTGGGTGAGTAGAGGGATGGCCTGGCTAGCGATGGGAGTAGTAGGGGGCGGTGAGGCCTCCGCCGCATCGCAGCCGGCCATGGGAGGCAGGAGGACAAGGCACGACCGGCGTTGGTTTGGGCGGCTGGAGCAAGAAGACCAGAGGTTGAAGAAGCACTACGGCCGTTGGATGGACATCGTACGGTCACTGGAGCTAGAATCGTGCGTATTGACTAAGTTGACAAAGCCCTCCGTCCCCGTCAACTTAGTAGGCCCACAAGTCAGCCTACCACTATACTGGGTCCCAGCTAATAGGGGAGTATTCATTTTTTGTGCATAATAAGGAGGCACTTCCTTGCGTGCGAAGATATAGCTGGTGGGTCCGAGCTGTCAGCGGTGGTAACATTTTTTTCGTGAAATACAGAGGCCCTTTCGGTGGGTCCCTGATGTCAGGTTGAGGAATCATTATTTTGCGCGTAATAAGGAGGCATTTCCTTGCTTGCGGCCGTGGACCCAGCTGTCGGCCTCTCCACGTACATTCCACTTCAGATGCATGTCGGTCGTTGACCATGTTGACCAGGCCGCTCCAAGAGCACCAGGGCGGTGGACGACGGCGAGGCCTGGGAAGGGAACGACACGGAGGTAGGGAAGACTCGGCAGTTGTTTCCCACGCGAAGGGGAGTGTGATTGTACGAGGGTTTACTGGTTCGTCTGCCGTCGCCGGAGAATAACAACAGGTGTGGGTGAGTAGAGGGATGGCTAGGCAGCGATGGGAGTACGGTGGGGCGGTGAGGCCTGCGTGGCAACAGAGCCGGCCGCGGGGAGGAGGGAGTAGGCAGTCCCGCCGGCGCTTGTTTGAGCGGCTGGAGCAGGAAGAGCAGAGATTGAAGAAGCACGATGGCCATTGGATGGCCATCCAACAGTCATTGCTTGTGCGTCAACCTTTTTTTAGGAAAGCCTCAAATCTGTGGAAAACAGCATACAACCCATCTGCCATTATTTCTAATAATTTACAACCAATTTGCTAATTATTAAGGTTTTTTTGGAGCCCATATTCTTTTTGTTAGCATTACAGCCCATATTGTGGCCACGGTTAAAAAATTATATGAAAATTTGCATATTTCGGTGCGGTCCGAACTGTTTTAATCCCGAAATTTCGAATCACATTCAAACTGATTTTAAAAATAAATGTATATCAATATAAAATCCAAGAAATTCTCCACGCATAAAAATTAATGTAATTTAAAATCTTGAAATGAAAAAAAGATATTTGAAACTAATTGCCGGTTTGATGTGTTTTAAAAATGTACATCCCATTTCTCATTACTGATGGGCCATTTTCTCGGCCAGCCGAATGAAAGCTCTCCTCGTCTTGAAAGATTTGCAGCCCAACAGGCCTGACAAAGCGACTTACTTGGCAAATCACAAAAAACTAGGCTGTGGCTGTGCACCCAGCTGTCAGCCTCTCCACGTACAGTACTCTTCCGATGGAATGTCGTTGACTACGTTGACCACACCGCGTCGAGAGTACCAAGGCGGTGGACGACGGCGAGGCCTAGGAAGGGGACGACGCAGATCCGGGGAAGATGCGGCAGTGGATGCCCACGCGGAGAGGGGTATGAGGGTTCACTGGTTCGGCTGCGGTGTGAGGCTGCCATTGCCGCAGGGCCTAGCTAGCGGTGGGAGTAGTAGGGGGCAATGAGGCCTCAACGGCAGCACAGCCGGCCACTGGAGGCAGAAGCAGGCGGTCTCCCCGGCGCTGGTTTGGGCAGCTGGTGCAAGAAGAGCAGCGATTAAAGAAGCAGGACTGTTCGATTCAAATCCAACGGTTACTGCTGCTAGAATCGTTTGTTGACTAAGTTGACAAGCCCTGCATACGTGTCAAGTTAGTAGTCCCACATGTTATCCTCCCAACCGGTGCGCCCCAGATGTCAGTGGGAGGAATCATTTTTTCCCGTAATAAGGAGGCAGTTGATTGCGTGCGGCCAGGCCAGTGGAGGGAGTAGGTGGGCTGGGGAAGCCTGTGCGGCATCACAGCGGGCCACAAGAAGAGGGAGCAGGCAGTCCCGCCGGCGCTAGTTTAGGCGGCTGGAGCAGGAAGGTCAGAGATTGAAGAAGCACGTCGGCTGTTGGATGGACATCCAAGAGACACTGCTGATAGAATCGTGTGTTCACTGACAAAGCCTTGCGTAAACAAGTCAGCCTCGAAATCTATGGCGTGTACAGCCCATTTGCTATTATTTTTATAAATTTTACTCATTTTCTAATTCATATGGAATTTATTGCAGCCCATTTTCCATTTTTAGAATTGCTGGCCATTTTCTGGTCAGTACCAGGGTCAAAAAATTAACTAAATAAGTGAGAAATTTTGAAAATTCGCAAATTTTTGCTGGGGAACGAAATATTCTTAATCCAAAAATTAATAGCCATACTAAAACAAATTTAAAAATAAATTAGTACTATGTCATGTTAAATCCAATGAAATACGTATAAGATATCAGTGAAGAACAAAAACAAAAAAAGAAACTTATATCCCATTTGCTATATTTTTTTGGAATTTTCAACCCCTTTTAATATTACTTTTAACAGACATTGACCATACTCTTAAGCCAGGCCGGAATGCATCCCTCCTCATCTTGAAAGATTTGCAGCCCAGTAATTCGGAGAAAACAAATAGGCCTAGCTTGGATATTCTTCAAAAAGAAATACTGGGCTACCTATTTTCCCAAAGAACTGGTGCATGCACATTTAGCTTTATTTATTTATTTATTTACTTATTTATGTTTACGGGACCATGAGCATGTACCTGGGCCGGATTCATGTGAGAGCCTCCCTTCCAGTTAATTATGGGCTTCTCTATTGGGCATTCATCAGTGGGCTGCATGTTATCAACAAGTTGAAAATGTGTTCCGTATGAAAAATAGTATGCACTACGTACGGTACGGGGCACTAAAGGATTGAACCATGCAACGACTTCCAAAACATTGTGTTTGTCGTTATAACAACACATTTATTCAACCAACAGACAAAATATACTACTGATTGTACATTGAAAACAGCAATAGCAGCAACCAGGGCTGGGGGTGCAACAGAAGCAGTAAGCAGGCCAGAAGAGTGAAGACGCATCTCTCTCTTCCAAACCAAACACCAGCCATCATTACAAAAGGGCTACCAAAAAAGAACAAGTGTATGCATCAAACTAAATAAAGATCCTACTACACCAAGTGTACGCATCTAACTAACTGGCTCAGTTAGACATTACTATTTATTAAGCTGTGGAGATTGGCTGACGGCTTGAACCAGATGGGTGCCTGACGGGGGAAACTCCAGCCAGCAGGTTGAAGTCTGATACTTGCGACCCTGTCTCCTACTTTGGGCTACAGAGCGTGGCGACACATATCAGGGTATGGTGCATGCAGAGACGCATGGTACGCTGTGTACACAAAGTTTTGCCTGATGAACGAAACCACGCTGCCATCATGATCCTTGCCGTCGGTTATCTCCTGGTTAATCAGATCATTCAGTCCGACAAACAGAGAGCGTGTACCAAGGCTACTTACCAGCCTCCAGTCAAAAATTCCTTAAGGCCCAGAGAAGCTGGGATCCTGCTCAAAGACCTTGCAATGACTGTGATTGTATTCCGCGAAACAACATGTCCGGTACGTGCGAACGATCATCAATCTTTCACCGTCGTCTGATCGAGCCAGGAACCACCTGCAACTGCCATGCCGCTTTTCTTTGAAAGGTTCTGGGATTAGGAAGGGTAGGGACACCAGGCGGCCTACAACATCATATCAAGCTGGAGTCAAATAATAAAGGGCTCTTGATTTAGTCAATCTTAAGAACAACATGTTATGAGCATGAATATTTATTCAGCAAATGTTGACAGTAATATAAGCAAGCCATCATGATATCATAGGAAATTAACATACTGCTGTAACAGCCATTTGTAGCAATGACTGGAGTAGGCCAGCAATACGTCCAGCCATAGAAGGAGTTGACAACGTAAATGAAGCCCTTGTGTTCAATGGCATCAGAGAACCATGGAGGATGTATGATCCTACGATGGACGTGCAGATTTATCCACTTACCGCAGTGACCTGTCAGATAGGCGAGACCGCGGTTGAAGAACACAATTAGCCTGACGTCTTTATAATTCGCAGATCTTGTGGGCACTTGGCAGATTACAACCTTGAGCAAATCAAACTTGGTAGCATGTTGGCTACTGTAAGATTCTGAGTATTCTGGGCCGTGGTGCCCAAGCAGTGCAGTGTTAATCGAAGGAAGGGGGATCAATCGCCGGGTGTAGACCTCCACGAGCATCCAGCTGCCGCGACCGTCAACGAGCACCATCCAAGAAGTGTTCATGCCGACCCAGTACATACTGTTAATGTAGTTGAGGCTGACGGGGATCGGATCGCAGTCAAGGGGGTTGATGCTCGCCACCCTACGATCGTTATGCTGCGTGACACGCTGTTTCTGAAGATCAGGCGGCATTAGCAAGCAAGGAGTTGTCTTAAAAAGCTCCACCCTGAGGGCTTTGAGTAAACGGTACAGCCCCAACGAGCACGCGGCGAGCGGCATGGTACTGAGATTGTCCACATGCGAAACAATGAGCTTGATTACCTCTGTGGGGAGAGAATTCCAGCCACTCTTTTGGCAGATGCTGCTCGGTTCTGCCATTGTTAGTTCTTGGGTTTCGGACGAGGGGGGAGGCGCCTTAGCGGGGATGGAAGATTGGACGAGATTACGTGCGGATAAAGATGGAGAAGTGAATATGTGTTGTGGGAAGTGGACAGGTGATGATGACTACAGCACGCCGCTTGACTTACGAGACACATACCAATAGCTTAGGGTCATGTCGATGCCAGACAAGTTGCTTGAGTGATCATAGTACTGGTACTCCCTATAGTGCTATGCCCTAACTTACTTGAGTAGAGTAGTAGAGTAGGACTCTGCTCTACTACTAGCACCGGAGGAGTAGTATATTCTAATCTAAAATAGTTACAAACTTCAATGCCCGAGCGTGGAACGACTACAAACCGTGCCCAAAGACCGTGTCTACGTGGTGTTTGGACATGGGCGACAACCTCAACGCCAACGGTGCTGCTCCCATTGCACCGTATGTGTTTCTGCCCTTCCTGTTTGAAATCGTGGTAGAATTCATGATTTATTTTGTGCTTATTCGGATTAAATCTCGTAGTAACTTGCTCATATATTCAACTGGCGCAACGTCCCCTACAGCCACTCCCCTTTCATGGACGGCCTGGTCGATGCCTCCAAGGGGCCCTTCGTCCACTGCTATGAGTGCCCGATGCCATTTTGTGGCTCGCCGGCGGACATGGTGCATCACCTCACGGATGCGTGCAGCGGTCACTGCTGGCCCTTGGTGGAGAACATCAAGTACGAGACGTGCTACCCGTTCACCATGCCGGAGTCGCTGGAGGATCACCGCCGCCTGCTAGTCTCGGAGGAGGACGACAGCGTCTTCCTCTTGATCGTGGGCACCGGCGAGGCCCGCGCAGGCCGCCGCCCCATCTCTGTAATGTGCGTCAGGGGCGACCCGCTGACGCTGACACTGACACGAGGCCGATGTATGGGTGCATGGTCAGTGTTACTACCCCTCCGGGTCGCGTGGGCGGCGACACCGGCCTCATCGAACGGACTTGGACTCTGGGGAGCTGGGACTATCCTGCCAATATGGACTTGGAAAACCCATGGCATCCTTTACCCGCCGACGCGGTGCATGGGGACTCCAAGGAGGTTCACCTGGACATACGCATTATCAAGTTAAATGTTGATCATTAGTCTTCGCTCAATGTAATCTGTTGTCTAAGCATGTGGAGACTTCCATGCAGGATCTTGCTCTATTGGAGTATCACGCCTGAATAGAAGTGTATCCGTTTATGGTTTAGTCTATAATCTTCCATGTATGAATTTTTACTGCAGTACTGGTGAAAGACTTACGATGAACCATTTCTTACATCTCCTCTGCCCGCTTGCAAGTCATCCTGATTTAATCCCTCTGTCTAGGTGTATAAGGGCATGGTTAATATTACTTAATAATATAGCCAACTGTTGACTATAAGAAAGTGCCATGTCATCTGTAGCCAACATGTATAACAATCGATACTCAAAAACTAATTCTTAAAGATCATTTCTTGCAAGGCACAATAAGTGTTATTTCTTCACAAGTTTTGGATGCAGGTTGAACAGTTGAACGCTTTTGTTTGCAAAAGATACCTTTTTATCTATTTCACCCGGATGTTTGTGAGCTCTAGAGATGAAATAATATCCAAAGAAACCTATCGATACCCGTTACACATGAGATGACCCCCACATCCTTTGCAAAATAAATAACTCCCCGATCAATGCATTTCACTCTTTGGTGCAACACACGGGCACCTTACTACTATAGATTAGTACGACCAAAAATTGAACTAAAGTTATATATAGTACGATAAATGCTGATGCATGTCACCTAAAATTATATCATTCAAAACTATGTTCAAATACGAATCCAACGATATAGTTTTTGTTGACATGCACTAACATTTTGTCATTTAAATCTTCAGTCAAATTCAATGGAGGGCTAATAAACCACGACCGATGTAGTACAAGTGTAGAGGGCGGCACTGCACGGGAGTCTCACCTCTCACCCCGCTTGTGGCGCGGCAGTAAAGTCGTCATATCACAAAACCCAACCACTCCCAGTAATAAGTGGCCTGGTAAAATAAACGGACAAGCAACCATCACATCCCTCCGTCTTTTTTGCATTTCATCTCTCTGCATTTACTTTCTCCGGTTCATCTCGCACACTCGATCCCTAGCTACTACTCCTAGGGCCAGTTCTTTTGGCAGCTTCCCCAGCTTTTCCCACAAGACTAGTCATAGTGGAGAGTAACAATAAGGCGCCTCACTCATTTATTTGGGATTCTAATCTACTACTCTGTCCTGGTTTATTCCATCTAGGTGTGTAAGTCATCTTACGAAAACCAAATAATCCCAAATCACTTAGGCGCGGTGCATTAACTTCTACATCGTTTCTTGTTTCTTGACATATCAACGAATAAGAGATAAAGAGTGTGCATGCTTTTAATGACTTGAGATATCAAAGACGACATGCAGTGGTTAGTTAATTGCATGCAATACTATTAATTAGCAAATAAACATTAACGTTTATCGTTTTCTCCTCCTCCTTGGTCACGGTGCACAGCCTAAGATGACTTACTCACCTAGACGGATGGAGTAGTGCATGTGACATGCACTAACATTTCATTAGTTAAATTTATGATCAAAAATTGACACAGATTACAATGGGGACCAATACACCAGGACGGAGGTAGTAGTTATGGGATTACTAATCTAGAAGCCTAAAAGAACTGGCCCCTGCTACTCCTACTAGTAGTAGTACTCAAGTTGGAATTCCAATTGCACGACACAACTTATTAGGCAAAAAATTCGATACAAGGTGTAGGAAGCGGTTTGGGAATTTGCATGCCTTTCCAACCAGTGAGATACTCCGTACAAAGTACGACAAAGAAATAACCACGGAGAAGGAAACTAAAAGTAAACAATCAAACGAGCATTTTTGCATTTCTTTTGCATTGAATCGTTTCACAAGCTTGACTAGTGCTGTTTTTCTACTTTTACAAAAACCGCATCGTAATGTTAAAACGTGCATTTGCACGTACATAAGTAATAGTAGTACTCCCTCCATCTAGGTGTATAAGTCTTCCCTCCTTCTTGGTCACGGTGCACAACCAAAGATGACTTATTGACCTGGACGGAAGGAGTAGCATAGTCTGCAAACATATACCAAGAGAGATGTGTAGTGCGATAGTATATAGTAAAGTTTGTGCTATATGCACGTACTTGCAAAATGCGTACGAATACACATGGTTTCCAAAGTTTCCCTTTTACATACTTAATTAAGGACGCTAAAAATTCCTGAACGTTCGGGATTTATCATTTGAGTCCCAAAACTAATGAGATCGCCTTGTGAAACAAAAAATATACTCCTCCTAAAAGCCACGACACTCGCAGGAGCGCTTGCGGCGCGCCACGAGTGCCCTAGTGCGCGTCCGTTTCCCAGCACGCCGACACAATGCCTCTTCCTCAGCCTCACAACTCGCGAGGTGCTGATTGGCAGCTTACCGGTGGGCGAGCGCGATCTCACCGGTGTGGTGATCTGGCGCCAACAGGTACTCCTCCTCGCTAGAAGCGTGCAACCGGTCCACGTACCGCCAAGCGTAGATGAGGTGCTTGGGCCCGACTACACTCAGGGCGTCGGCACAGGCGTCCTCCACCACCCTCACGGCCCTCTGATGAGCCTTCTTCCAAAGAGCCAATTGCCTGACTCTCTCGGACGCGACATCGGCCTCCCAGGCAGCCTGTTCCACGGTGCGCTTCTCTTCCTTGGCCTTCTTCTCCGCCTCTATTTTGGCGCGCTCTGCTGGAGGCAAAGCCTCCCACAAGGCGACATCCATTTCTTTCCAAAGCTCCTCAAGGTTGGGGGGCTCGGTGGGCAGCGCGGCGTTCTCCTCGTAGTGGGAAGCCGACGCGTCCTCCGGCGCGCGTGCTGGCGAGATTGGGAATGCCGACGCGTCCTCCTCGACTAGTGGGGGCGAGGAACGTAATGGCGATGCGTGACCGTCCGCGCGGTGCAGCGAGGGGCTCCTAGGGCTTGGGAGGGGCGATGCCATGGTGGTCGACATGAGAGGGAGGGGAGGAGATAGCGATGAACGTGAATGTGAGGGGGAGGAGATAGCGATGTCGTGGGAGGCACAATATTTATAGCGAGCAATGGCACACCTACGTAAGATATGGACTAAGATGCACTGACTTAACTGCAGGTCCAGTTGCGTCACTGACATGTGGGCCAGACCCCTGTTGGGCCCATATGTCAGTGATCCAATGCACCTGCAGTTAAGTAACAACTACGTGGGCATATTTGTTGGAGTAAATTACGGGGGAACGAAGGGGTGGAAATATTGCTGGTCACAACGGATTGGCCGAGCATGGGGGGAGGAGAGTCATGCATGTAGATTCTTTCACACGGGGTGGAGTGGTGGGACCGCTGGAGGGAGAAGGAGACTTTGGTAGGCATATTGTTTCCACACATGGAGAGGAAAAGATTTGGAGACGAACGGGCTTCCTACAAGTATGGGGAACGGTGCATAATAAGTCATCTTGCATGCTAGGCTAGGTATAGTCTCAAGTCATTAAAAACCTACATGCCCCACACATGTTCATATTTCAAGGTGCACTAAATTATTGCATGTGATGATTAAGGCTGGCCATAATGGTGGTATCTTAGCTGGTATCATGCACACGGGAATAGCAAACATGCTGATGTGGCAAAGAATTAAAGAAGAGAGGGGGGTCAAAGTAACTAGTGTTCATGCACGCGGCGAGGAGGCGTGCTCAGCCGGGCCTGCAGCGAGTGCGGCCCTCTTGGCCGGCGCGCCGGTTCAATGCCCGCGCTATGAGAGGTCACCTCCGTGTCAGAGCAATCACTCCCTCCATTCCTTTTTTGTTTGGGTATAACAAAATCTCGTTATCCATTCACATTTTACAAGTAAAATTCGTGGACAAACTTTGACCCAAAGTACGATGGGGACTAGTAAACAGAATGGAGGTAGTAGTTTTTTTAATCAAAGAAGGGTTTCCCCTTCCGGTTTTCATTATTGAAAACCAGCATCTAAATCTAAGCCATAGTATTTGCCCTATAACTACTAGGTTCAACATCTCGCAACATAAACTCATACAACCTCCATCGCAAAAAATAACCATACAACCATACGCCAAGGAGGTACGTAGTACTATGAATTCCATTTTAGCTCCATACCAATCGTTCTAAAAACTACTTACTACTTATAACGCGCCATTGAAAATCGGAACTCTTAACCCCGCTAAAAAACGATATTTTAAACGTGGCTACTCGATCTGTGGCAACTGGCGAGCCACCGCACTCCAAGTCGTTCACCTGTGGTCCCGACCATCAACTCCTATGGACCAAATTATCACGCGAGCTGACTATTCCTACAAAGGTGCTCCACCACGTACCCGGTACCCACGAATGCAGCAATCGCACACCTAGGGTTTTAGGGTTTATTTGTTAACGTCGCCTTTACGTAACACTCATGTGTGCGAGATAGCGAGAGGTCGACTACGTGCGTGCGCCTCTGCTCTTCGTATATGTATTCCACCGTTTGTCTGGTGTCCAAAAAATTATAATAACTACTAGCAATGTGCCAATGCGTTGCCACACGATCAAAGTAGATTAATACATATTCACCGATTTGATAGAAAAAAAGTCTAGCTTTGAAATACGTATATCATTAAAAATATGTTTTGTTTCACTCAAAATATATTCCTTTGGCGGTTTTGATGAGATAAGGGAGGAATGTTGTTGGTATATGTCTAATTTCTACTCTTACTAGCAAGATGCCCGTGCGTTGCACGGAACATCAAGATCTTGTGGGAGAAAAGGATGAACGAGGGAAGGCCTTATCTGCAAATGTGGTGAAGAGTGCGGCTAAATTGCCATATTTTCCTTCCTATCTGTCAGATATAAATCGGATGACCTACATTGCAGGATGGCAGGCCACCATCATCACCAACTCTATTTTTTATCCCTACTCTTATAAAAAGCATTGTCGATGATGATCGTGTGCCTGCCATCCTGCAATATAGGCCGTTCGATCTATATCTGATGGATAGGAAGGAAACTATGGCAATTTCGCAAAAAGATACCCACACCCCTCTCCATATCTGCAAATAAGACCTTCCCTCATTCATCCTTTCCCCCCACAAGATAAACTACTCATACAAATGCATCTTGATGTTCCGTGCAACGCATGGGCATCTTGCTAGTTGTTGCAAAAAGCCCATGTGTGTGTGAGAGAGAGGGAGAGTGGAGGAGGACGGAGTGCATGTGTGACAAAGACACAAGGAGTCTGTGTGCGATAGGTATCAGCTTAAAATGAGGCGATAGTGTGTGTGTGCATGATCGAGAGGGCGTATCTCAAGAAGGGAAGAAAAATCTACATAGATACAAGGAGCGGGAGAGAGACATGTATGCGATGGTGGAAGCACGAGTGTGCGGGTGTATAAACCTATCTAGAGGCTAGCTAGTTGCTAAATGTTTGTGAGAGAAATACGAGTCGGGGTGCGAAAGGAGAGTTTTGTGTGAGAGAGAGAGAGAGAGACGGTAGTCGGGAAGGGGAGTGGAAGCAGGAGTTGTGTGTGTGTGTGTGTCCGTGTGAGAGAGAGAGGAGACGATAGTCGGGGTTTTCTGATCGGTCAACAAATGAATAATGTCAGTCTGGGATGGAGACGAAAAGGAGAGCACAACAAATGTTGTGTCTACAGGAGAGAGAGAGAGAGAATCCTATAGAGTGTGTGAGAGAAAGACAAAGTGAAAGACATACGTAAAGACATATAGGGTGTGTGAGAGAATCCTATAGAGAGAAAGACAAAGTGAAAGACGAGTGGAGACTATGTGTGTGGTGGTGAAAAAGAAAGCTTAGGTACCGAGTGATACCAGAGAACAGTAGAGACGTGAGAGATAATGAAAACCGTGTAATGTATAATGATAGGGAGAGTGTGACACTTCTCAAGGGAGACGTCGAGAGACCATGTTTGCGAGGATAGGAGAAACATGAAGTGAGCGTGCGGGTGAGCTGGAGAAAAGAGAGTGATAGCTACCTGAAGGAGCATGCATGCGAGAGAGATGGGCGTGAAAGGAGTGAACAAAAAAGGGATTCAAATATTTGAATTTAAGATGATGATACATGTAATCCATACTCGAACCAAAATTGATCTATCAAACATGCATACTCATATGAATTCACGCACATCTATGTTATTTAATATGTAGATATTACTGATCCATACATTTTAGTAGAACATAATTTGGTTAAATTTTTTCAAATTCAACCTTAAGATTTCGAGATCGTTGTATTTGTAAATCATATTATACATATAAAGGAGCAGAATTCTTTCTTGTGCTTTTGAAAGTATATAAAAAAATAATGTATATAGAATGTAATTCCAATTGAAAATGGATCCCGCCCAAAAAAATAGAATACAAACAGGATTTGAATTGAGTTGGCACGGTAAACGTGCACTCTGCAAAATTTGAACGAAGCGGGGAAAGTCACAGTAACCGCCCGAAACCAAAATCTGCGAGATGGAAATCACTACTGCCTATCCCTGCCATGCAAAGCCTATCTGCTGGATTTCTATAGGTTTCAATAGGGGTAGGTTTGTAATTTCACCCAAACATGACGTAACCGTCTCTCACCCAGATTCATACACAGTGGGCGCCAAAACACAGTGTGTCCTCGGCCGAAATCGACTCCCTCCCCGATTCATATTCATACACGGTGGGCGCCAAAAACAAACTCTCGTCGGCAAATATTCGGTGTATGCGAGATTACCGTCCTATCCCCAACCGACTAATGTTGCTGTGATGTAGTAGAAATTTGAAATGGGGGTTAAGTTTGTAAATTTCCTCGCATTTGAGACAAGCGCGCCCTGAATACATGGTTCCTCCTTCCTCTCTACCTCCCTTTTCCCCATTCGTACTCCGTGGGCGCCAAAACACCCTCTCCACCCCACCCTCCTCCGTCCGCCGTCGTCCGCCACCCCATCCTCCGCCGTCCTCCTCCACCATGCCGGAGCTGATACCCCGACGCTGCCGTCCATTACAAGAGATCGACCTCTCTCATCCACGGCTTCGGACCGGGATCCTTGCATCCTGTCCTCTCGCTTCATCCCCGCCATCGTCCATCTTGCCGGCGCCGCTCCTACGACCGTCTCGTCCACCGCGCCCTGCCGCCACCGTCTACCCTCCTAGATCTGCTTCCACGCCGCCGACAGCCATCGCTACCGCAGCACCATCAAATTCTCAGCAGATGCGTACACGGCGCCGCACCAGAGGCGGTACTCTTTCGTATCTGCTCAACTTATTTATCACAGCAAGAAAATAGATCGGCACTGCTTTACTCTGATTTCTTGTCTTGGTTGCGAAGTTGCCTTTGTCCGGTTTGCACCTTCAGATCCACCATGGCACGCTCAACACTATACTCCCAATGCTTATGGTTTTCCCCTTTTATATTCCACACTAGTTAAATCATAATAGACTAAATTTCAAAATTGGGTCAGTCGATTTTCCAGAGTTCGCCGGTGCGATCGAAGGGGCTCGGGTGGTTGTGGGGCCTCGCCAAATGAAGAAAACTTGACGCGGGTGTGGGTTGGGGCGGGGGTGGGGGTGGGGGTGGCGGAGGAACATAGGCGGTGGGGCCGGTGGTCCGGCCGGCAGCCCGTGTGGTGTTTTGTATGGGAAGAATCAGAGACGAGGAAGAAGAAGGGTTAGGAGACGTAGGATCTTCATCCAACCACCTGGAATGGTCGAGAGACAGCTGGGAGTTGCATTCTTAATGCGCTCTGGTTCATCATGTGTGGGCACTGCACAACCAACATTTTATTATCCAAAATCTGCTTGCTCTTCCTTACCATGTTCCTCTTCGGTTCTTCTTTAATATGTACTCTCTCCGTTCCTAAATACAAGTCTTTGTATAGATTCCACCATGGACTACATATGGAGCAAAATGAGTGAATCTACACTCTAAAATGTATCTGGATACATTTGTATGTGATCCATAGTGGAACTCTCTACCAAGACTTATATTTAGGAACGGAGGGAGTATGATAGTAGTACAGTATGTTCCTTGTACTGAAGATGAGCAGGGACATTTGCAGTGTAGAGGTCTATACGGTCGGTTGTGATGGACACTTTGAGCCTGTTTGATTCGTAGGATCTTGTAAACATAGGAATAGGATTTGTAGTGGCCTGCCCACTTGAATCCTATAAGAATAGCAAGGAAATGCGGAGAGCTGTGTCGCCTTTGAGAGTTACACTGATATTAACAGTACCGCACCTTCACTTGAAGAGAACCGGTATCCGAAGCCTTTCTAGTCATACCGGCAATACTGGCACATATATTCCTGCAAGTTCCACTTTGCTGATTTTACTCTCATGCTTAAGGTTTTCCCGTTATATCTACACTATGATCTGTGTAGCTGCTTTGCATCGCACTAGCAGCAGTCCACTCTTGAAGCTAAACACTGCAATGACTTACAAAATTGGCACCAGGGCATTGAGTGCCATTCTGGATGCAATGAAACTCATACGCTCCCCACCTGTTGATTCTTGTTCAGAATATGATCCTAATGACTATTCTAACCTCGAGGAGTCAAAGGCAGATGGCCTGTCCTGTTCACCCATCAAGGTGCCTGTTCTAATTTGGCAATGTTTTATTGATTGCGGGTATCTTGCATATGTTGTCTTGCATTTCTTCTACTTTGTTGCACCGCCATCTTCTTAGTTTACTCATCATATATGTCGAGATGCCATGCCCCTCCATTATCAATACATATTCCATCTGTCATCATACTATGTTTTTCCACTCAAATGTTGTTTTTGTACATCAGACATCAAAAAGGAAGAGGGTGATTGCCAAACCTGAAGGAGCACCAGCAAAATCCTTGAAAAACATGGTGGTGCCGGAGAAATCAGACATCACCTCACTTATATTGGCTGTACAACTAGTGACACAAAACGTAGGACCGACACCGGTAGACTGTACCCATAGTTCACTGGCCACACCACTAGCCCCACCACAGAGGACCTGCACTGCAGCAAAAGGTATACCGATTTCATTTGCCATAGCACCAGCTGTACCACAGAAAAATCCCACTCCAGCAAAAAGTACAACAAGTCCACCGGCTGAAGACCTATCCCAACTGCAGAGACGGCCAATTCCTGCAGATTGGAACCCCATTCCATTTATTCCCAGTTTAAAAGACAATGCTTTCAATGTTGTTAGGGACTACGTGCATATATTCCCATCATGGGAAGATTATTGTGAAGACAAACACCATTTTCACATCTTCCTGTCCAACTTACGTGTAAGTGCTATTATTCATGGTTATTATTTTCCTGTTTTCTGCTGATTGAACACATCAATGATTTACATTACATTGTTGTAACTAGGCGAGGGTCAATCTGGATAGTCATGGCGAGCAAAGCTTGCTTGTGCTTTTCAAGGAAGCATTGCAGCAGTATCGGTGTTACCTGAGGAAATCACACTTTGATGGCAAGTCTATAGACGAATTTCCGGTGAAGTCTCCTGTGCTAAATTTAGAAGACTTTGAATGGGAAAACCTTGTTATGCACTGGTCTCGTTCCCAGGATGAGGTACTATCTATGAAATCACATGACAATTGGAACTTCTACTTTTCCGCATGTGCCTTACAGATCTTTTTTGCTGGAAATCTGCTCGAAGAAGAATTCCGGTTTGACAAGAACGACAGGATATCGCAAATATGCTGCCCGCTGCTTTGCTCTTGTTAGTACCTGTTGTCCTGTATCATTGTACCTGCATACATACCTGGTTCATTATGTGATAGCAGTATGCATGATAGCTTGCTTATCAATTGTTCGCTCCAAATTACCTGATCTGTATGAATGGTTACATTAGTGTAGAATATATCCAATGCCAATGTTTTTTTAGCTCTGCATTGTTCTTGTAAGTACATGCTGTCCTTTATCAGTGTACTTATAATGACAGGTAGTTGTTCATGTACCATCACTTTGCAGCTTATTTTCCTTTGCCCTCCATTTTCTACACATCAGATCTATATTTACTCTTACTATAAGGTTGGTACTAAAGAAGTTTAGCTGTTCATTGCTCTTGGCTGTACCTTTTGCTTGTATCGCTGCACTTACATTTATAGCTACTTGGTTATGTAGCATCATTCTTCATCTTATCTTAAATATTCTCCATTTTTTCGTATATTATCACATCTATATTTACTCTTAACAAAATGTAGAATAAAGGCAATGCTTTTGAAGAAGATTCTGTGGTAAACTTCTTGAATCCCCCCCCCCATCATCATGGACAAGGCCTTTATAGAGCCTGTCTTCACCAATAATGTAAGTTTGTCCATCTCAAGCCTTCAAACTTTGTTGTATATACTTGGTTAGGCATGACTACAACAGCTATTTATTTTTGATGTTTGCATCAAATTTCTTGTTTAAAGTTTATTATGTAGTTCATAAACAAAAGCTTGTCCTTTCTCAATTTAAGTTTTTAGTTTTACAACCAAGTTCCTTCTTCATACCATGTAAATTAAACTATACAGAGCAAGTGATCTTCTTTTGCACTGCATGTATGCTTCTGTTCTTCATCCGTAATCCAGTGGTGTGGTGAACCTACCCACTACAGCACAATGTCATATTCTGCAATGTCTTAACTATGAACAATGTCATACCATTCTACTATTATTTAAACCGTCTCTTTATTTGCCAATCTTAAATGGTATAAATTGACAGCACACTAACCATTGATACTTATGAGTTCTTGATCTGTAATCCAGTGGTGTCGTGAAGCTGCCAACTCCTTCACAATGTCATTTCCCGCCATGTCTTGACCTAAACAATACCATATTGTGATAATGCAATTTTAAACCGTGTCACTTTATTCGTCAGTAAGAAATGTGATGAATTGTCAGCACTGATACTTTTATGTGCAAAACCTGTCATCTATCTGCTTGTTTATCTTTCAGAGTGAGGAAGATATAAGTGTTGAACAAGCACAATCTCATCATCTTGCTCAGCTGCTTGCGCTGCAGCTCCCTAGCAGGGCTAACCTTTCTTGAACTCTATTGAAGTGTTGTTGGTTTTGTATATTATTTTGTCGGCGTGTTTATTTGCACTGGTGGTGATCTTTGATGCCCAGTGTATGTAATCTGCTGTCTGCTTGTGCTTTAATATCATAGTGGCGAACTTTGATGCCCATTGGATGTAATATGCCGTAATTTCTTTATTGTATAGTATAGGTTTTTTCTTATTCACGATGCTGCAGTTATTTTACTGTATATATATCCTGTCTTCGCAGTAAACCGGCCAAACCGTAAAATTACGGTACATAATCGGGCTGTCAGGCAATCATGATGTAGGTTGGGCCTGAAACGTGCCGAACAGCTCACGGGCCGGCAGCAGCCGGAAATGAACCCCGGCCCATGATTGTGCGAATCAAATCACGGGCTTTTAACAGGCCAAAATTGTCTCGGTCCTTGTTTGGCCCAATCAGATATCGGCTGCGAGCAAGCCGGATGCAAACCGGGCCGTAGTTAGGCCCAACTATATGACGGGTGAGGGAGTCCTGGATTAGGGGGTCTCCGGATAGCCAGACTATATCCTTTGGCCGGACTGTTGGACTATGAATATACAAGATTGAAGACTTCATCCCGTGTCCGGATGGGACTCTACTTGGCGTGGAAGGCAAGCTAGGCAATACAGATATGGATATCTCCTCCTTTGTAACCGACCTTGTGTAACCCTAGCCCCCTCCGGTGTCTATATAAACCGGAGGGTTTTAGTCCGTAGGACAACATACAGTCATACCATAGGCTAGCTTTTAGGGTTTAGCCTCTCCGATCTTGTGGTAGATCAACTCTTGTACTACTCATATCATCAAGAATAAATCAAGCAGGACATAGGGTTTTACCTCCATCAAGAGGGCCCGAACCTGGGTAAAACATTGTGTCCCCTGCCTCCTGTTACCATCCGCCCTAGAAGCACAGTTCGGGACCCCCTACCCGAGATCCGCCGGTTTTGACACCGACATTGGTGCTTTCATTGAGAGTTCCTCTGTGTCGTCGCCGTTAGGCCTTGATGGCTTCTTCAATCATCAATAGCGATGCTGTCCAGGGTGAGACTTTTCTCCCTGGAAAGATCTTCGTATTCGGTGGCTTCGCACTGCGGGCCAACTCGCTTGGCCATCTGGAGCAGATCGAGAGTTGCGCCCCTGGTCATCAGATCGGGTTTGGAAGCTTAAACTACACGGCTGATATCCGCGGAGACTTGATCTTCGACGGATTCGAGCCCCTGCCTTGTGCGCCACACGGTCGCGATGAGCATGATTTAGCTCTATCAAAGGACGGTGTTCAGGAGATCACACCAGCGGCTGCCCCGACCCTCAATTCGGAGCCAATCGCGCCATCCATGGACGGGTGGATAGACCCCGCCATGGAGGTCGTATCCTCAGCGGCGATCGAGCCGAACATCGACCTTGCCCTTCACGAGAACCGTGTTGTCAAATTGCCGGATCCTTCTCTGGCCACAGACTCCGAACCGCCTGCGCCCGTGCCTATCGAATCCGGCTGGGCGCCGATCATGGAGTTTACCTCCACGGATATTTTTCAGCACTCGCCCTTCGGCGACATACTGAACTCATTAAGGTCTCTCTCCTTGTCAGGAGAGTCCTGGACGAACTATGCCCGACAGGATTGGGATGCGAATGACGAAGAAATTCGCCGCCCATGCACCACCCATTTAGTAGCCACTGTCGATGACTTAACCGACATGCTCGACTTTGACTCCGAATACATCGACGGTATGGATGACGACACTACTAGGAAAAGGGCTATAGATGGAATTGACACTAATGGCGCACCAGACATGTGGTGCATCATTACTATATACTAATGGCGCAACATGTGTTGGTGCGCCATTAGTGTCCAAATACTAATGGCGCACCACATACACGGTGCACCATTAGTAAAAAAACTTTTTTCTAAATTTTTTCAAAACTACTAATGGCGCACCATGGGAGTGGTGCGCCATTACTAGTTGAACTAGTAATGGCGCACCGCTCCCACGGTGCGCCATTAGTGGATTTTTTTTAATTTTTTTCAAAACTACTAATGGCGCACCGTTGTAGTGGTGCGCCATTACTAGTGTTGAACTAGTAATGGCACACCACTCCCACGGTGCGCCATTAGTAACTTGGCCACCACTTCCACCGAATGCACCCCCCCCGTGGACCGCCTTTTCAGTTTTAAAAAAATAATCAAAAATGATGGAAATGTCAAAAAAATAAAAGAAAATAAGTTTCCCATGTGATATGTGGTCTAGTTGTTGTGAAAATTTACAAATATGAATTTCGACTTTATTTGCGAAATCTCTCGAGAATTTGTAAAATGGGCATAACTTTTGCGTACGAACTCGGATGAAAAAGTTTTTTATATGAAAAAACATCTACTCGAAAAGTTACATCCAAATTCAAGTAGAAGCTTCTATCGTACCCTTTACATGAGGATTCTTCCGCGGAAGAACAACTCATATTCGCCTTGTCACAGGGCGCCGAGCACAACCTGATGACCTATGAGGCGTACGATATCAACTGCTACACATTCTACACCGAGGACAAGGACATGAAGATCGATGGTTATCAGAACTCCAGGGTAACGATGGAATCCTACACCGGTAATGACAAGGACAGATACTACGGAAGGATCAAGGAGATCTGGGAGCTGAGCTACACTAGAGAGAAGGTCCCGATGTTCCGTGTCAGATGGGCCAAGAGCGTCCTAAAAGAAGACCGGTATTTCACCACCATGGTTATACACAAAGCCAAATCCAAGACCGCGGGCGCAAACATCACCGCGAAAAATGAGTCATGGGTTCTGGCTTCCCAAGTGGACCAATGCTTCTTCATTATCAACCCGTCAAAGCCCAGTCGTGTTGTCGTGAGGAGAGGCAAAAGGAAGATCATCGGAATGGATGGAGTAGCCAATGAGCAAGACTTCGACAAGTACGGCGACCCGAAGATCGAACATGACGACGACGATGAAGTAGAAACATACACCACAAGAAGAAGCAGGACCACCCTACCTAAAGGACGTCCGTTCCACAGAAGAACTCCATTTGCGAAAAAGAAGGGCAAGAAGATCATGAACAGATAGCTAGCTAAGATCGATTGTATTTAAATCGTAGTCTTCATTTCTCAGTTGTATTTCATGGGCACTTTTTGATATCATGAATATTTTTAAATTTCATGGGCACTTTTTGAATTCATGAATATTTTTTCAATTTTGATGATATTTTTTCATATTCAATATGATAAAATATTGAATATTCATGAGGACACTCGATCTCGATCCCCCTTCATCTCGATCTCGATTCCCCCTCCATCTCGATCTCGATCCCACCAGCACCCTCCCCCGCTAGCTCCACCGCCGCCGATGACCCACCGCACCCTCCCCCGCTCCAGCACCGCCGCCGCCGACCCCCCGCACCCTCC